>NC_053024.1:204479633-204610834 GCF_003073215.2 Triticum urartu
CTCCTCACGTCATAATCCCTAGTCGTGTAATCAGAACTTGTAGCCCAAATTTGTGAGTACTAGTAGTAGATGAGAGAGAGCTATTGGTGCCCTGTCATCTGGTATCAGAGACCAGTCACCACCCCTTTCGGTTGCTGAATCTTGCGCATTTCATCAAGTCATGCAACTTACGACAACCTCGCTACATCTAGAGGCTATGGATCCCTCGATCAAGGACTACTTCGAGAAGTTTTCAGCCTTGATGGGGAATTCTGCAACGAGCTTCGCAACAACACCAACGCCATCCAATCGCACTCCGCTCGCCTCGATGATATGGTCGCCTGGCGATTGGATCTAAGAAGTAGGTGTCTGAAATCGGCACGGTGGTGGAAGCTCTTCAATTGGGATGAGTGCCTGCGACGGCGGCATTCCGTGCGGCAACGATCGGTAAACCACATAATCCAAGCCTTGCGGCGACCGGTGGCCCCATCGGCGGCGGGAACAACAGGAGGGAATTGTTGGAAATATGCCCTAGAGGCAATAATAAAATGATTATTATATTTCCTTGTTCATGATAATTGTCTATTATTCATGCTATAATTGTATTATCCGGAAATCGTAATACATGTGTGAATACATAGACCACAATGTGTCCCTAGTGAGCCTCTAGTTGACTAGCTCGTTGATCAACAGATAGTCATGGTTTCCTGGCTATGGGCATGGGGATGTCATTGATAACGGGATCACATCATTAGGAGAATGATGTGATGGACAAGACCCAAACCTAAGCATAGCACAAAGATCGTGTAGTTCGTTTGCTGTAGCTTTTCTGGATGTCAAGTATCATTTCCTTAGACCATGAGATTGTGCAACTCCCCGATGCCGTAGGAGTTCCTTGGGTGTGCCAAACGTCACCACGTAACTGGGTGACTATAAAGGTACATTACAGGTATCTCCGAAAGTGTCTGTTGGGTTGGCACGAATCGAGACTGGGATTTGTCACTCCGTATGACGGAGAGGTATCTCTGGGCCCACTCGGTAATGCATCATCATAATGAGCTCATTGTGATCAAGTGATTGATCACGGGATCATGCATTACGATATGAGTAAAGTGACTTGCCGGTAACGAGACTGAACAAGGTATTGGGATACCGACGATCGAGTCTCGGGCAAGTAACGTACCGATTGACAAAGGGAATTGAGTACGAGATTGATTAGGTCCTCGACATCATGGTTCATCCGATGAGATCATGTGGGAGCCAACATGGGTATCCAGATCCCGCTGTTGGTTATTGACCAGAGAGTCGTCTCGGTCATGTCTGCTTGTCTCCCGAACCCGTAGGGTCTACACACTTAAGGTTCGGTGACGCTAGGGTTGTATAGATATGAGTATGCAGTAATCCGAAAGTTGTTCGGAGTCCCGGATGAGATCCTGGACGTCACGAGGAGTTCCGGAATTGTCTGGAGGTGAAGAATTATATATAGGAAGTGTAGTTTCGGCCATCAGGAAAGTTTTGGGGTCACCGGTATTGTACCGGGACCACCGGATGGGTCCCGGGGGCCCACCGGGTGGGGCCACCCATCCCGGAGGGCCCCATGGGCTGAAGTGGGGAGGGGAACCAGCCCATAGTGGGCTGGTGCGCCCCCCCCCTTGGCCCCCCCATGCGCCTAGGGTTGGGAACCCTAGGGGAGGGGGCGCCTCCACTTGCCTTGGGGGCTACTCCACCCCCTTGGACGCTGCCCCCCTAGGAGATCCCATCTCCTAGGGCCGGCGCACCCCCCTAGGGGGCCTATATAAATGGGGGGGGGAGGGAGGGCAGCCGCACCTCAAGCCTTGGCGCCTCCCTCTCCCCTGCTACACCTCTCCCTCTCGCAGAAGCTCGGCGAAGCCCTGCTGCGTTCACTGCTGCATCCACCACCACGCCGTCGTGCTGCTGGATCTTCATCAACCTCTCCTTCCCCCTTGCTGGATCAAGAAGGAGGAGACGTCATCCGCTCCGTACGTGTGTTGAACGCGGAGGTGCCGTCCGTTCGGCACTTGGTCATCGGTGATTTGAATCACGACGAGTACGACTCCATCATCCTCGTTCTCTTGAATGCTTCCGCTCGCGATCTACAAGGGTATGTAGATGCAATCTCCTCTCGTTGCTAGTTGACTCCATAGATTGATCTTGGTGAAACGTAGGAATTTTTTTTGTTTTTTGCAATGTTCCCCAACAGGAATTGCCCCACGGGTCCGATGACTACGACAATGCATTCCTTTGCCGTGAGCAGACGATGGTGGCCACACCGGCGTCTCTCCCGGGCATAGTGCGGTTTCCTCTTTAGTCACCTACTCCTGCCTTGTGTCCGTTCGCTCATGCTAGCCAGTTGCTCGCAGGTCTGGGTTAGGCTCATCCATCAATTTCTTTTCCTATGTTCACGGGTAAAAATCCAAAGCCCTAAAAAACCCTTTGCGAACAATATTTTAACATGTTTGGGATTCATTCACCATTTGGGGTGCCGATGGCCGTGCTGAATTTCTCGGGTTCCGCTTCGGTTTGGTTACAGACGGTGCAAAACAAGTTGTCAGGGTTCGATTGTGAGTCATTTTGTGCACTGCTTTGTACTCATTTTGTTCATGATCGTCACCAACTCTTGATCTGACAATTTTACACTATTCGTCAAACTTCTTCTGTAGCTTATTATATTGAGCGATTTGAACTTGCCGTTAATCATCTAGCTTCATATTCTGAGGCCATCTACCCTCATTATTGTTTGACTTGTTTTGTGGAGGGACTCCGCGCGGATATCCGGGCTGTGGTACTCATGCATCGGCCACCGGATTTGGACACCGCATGCTTGTTGGCCTTGCTACAGGAGGAGATGGTGGATTTGGCGTATCCACCCCACGCGCCTCCTCCTACACCGTGTGCTCTGGATGCAGCACGCAGGCCGAGTGCTCCATCGCCTCTGCCACCCCCATTGCCTTGAACCCCGCCGGCACCTTCACCAACACCGACAATAGTTCGGTGAAACGTTAACGATGCACGTGCCGACAACTCCAACGTCAAGGCACTACATGATACCGCCGCGCGCGGCCTCTGTTTCAAGTGCGGTGAATGGTGGGGGCATGACCACACGTGCCCCACATTGGTGCAACTCCACATGGTGGAGGAGTTGCTCGAGCTCTTCGGCATCAACACGGGTCTTGACAAGCAACCAACTACTCCAACATTGGCCACATACGACACTGCGATGGCCATCTCCTGACAAGTGCTCACGGGTGGCGTCTCGCTGTGCGCCTTCTAGCTGCATGCGTGGATCCAAGGCCACGAAATCCTCATATTGGTGGACTCAGGTAACTCCACATCCTTTGTCGACTAACAGCTGGCCACCAAGCTCAGATGAGTGGTTCCTCAGCAACAACATGGGCGTGTCAAGGTCACATGAGGTGAATTGAGCTGTTACTCTGTCATACCACAACGCAACTGGTTTTTGCAGGGGGCATATATTTGCTATAGAGACGAAGGTGTTACTGCTGGGCACGTACGATGTAATCCTCGGTATGGACTATCTCGAGTAGCACAACCCCATGGCAGTGGACTGGAAAGACAAACACATTGCAATCATGTCAAGCAAAGTAACTATTCATCTTCACTGGCATTCATCAACATCAATTTCCAGTGTCATTAACAGTTTGCAACTTCAAAGCCATCAAGGAGCAGCATCTCACATGTAACATGTTGCAACTATATCAAGTGACAGTTCCAGAAAAAGAGGTCGTTGACCAATTCCTTCATGTGTACAACAGGTCGTTGACCAATTCTCTGTATTTTTGGTGAGCCTGAAGGACTACCAACAAGGCGTGTGATCGCCATATCCCACTGGCACACTTTTATGGTGACTCAAAGTACATGGATAAGTCTTAGAATTACATGGGTGTTCCGGTCACTCCACAGATTCATGTATGACATGTTTGTAGCCTGCATTAGGTCCAACCAGGCCTGCTCGGTGCAAAAATGGGCCGTTTGGTAGGTTGTATTCACTGTCAGACCTTCATAGCATGAAACTTAAAGCACCCCAGCTAAAACCGCTAGGAACTGTTGAATCGACCGTTTCCCCTCAGCTAGGCTCAGGTGATGTAGGGGAGGGGAATGTGGCAGCGAGCTCATGCAAGCAAGGAGATGGTGCGAGCTCATGCGCACCCCCAAAAAATCTACACGAGTAATTGTTTCACCTCCCACCGAATTAGTTGCCCTATATAGCCACCCTCGGCTCACTGCCCAAACTCCCGCCACCATCCCCCACTTCAAGTTCTTCGTACCATGCGGATATTCACCGACGAGCAGGTAGCAATCACCCCTTTTTCGGCTGGCAGTAGATAGCGGTGGCGATTCATCTCCCTCCTCTTCTCCGACGAGTTACGCGCCTCCACCCGGCTACACCGATGGCTGTAAGTTCGATCGTTCCCTCCTCTCTACTCATTCTAGCTAACTATGTGAGCATGTAGTAGCATTGTAGACTGTAAATCTATGAGAATGTGATGTTGTGGTAGTTAGTGGTGATGGATTGGTAGCATGATGAGTGTTGCTTGTTGGCTTTTATGATGTTCATGTTGTTACCATGTCGACAAGGATGATGATATGGTAGATATGTACTAGCCCGTGAATCAGAGCATGTGTACTATGCTAGTTTGCAAGTATGTTGGAATGCTATTGTGTTGAACTCCATTGTATGCTATGAGTTTGTTGATCGGTCATAGGGTGGTGCGTAGAACTTCATGATCCATTTGTACTGTGCTTACTTTCGATGTGTCTTGTGTTCCACTAGTCCCGATGCCAATGCTGGTAGGACATGAACATTTAAGAGTTTAGTCAGGCTATTGTCTTGTCCGAGAGCTAATTGCCGCCATCCTATGTTGAGGACTCAAGCCTACGACCCAGAAGATGCCTCCAGATTCAGATGTCTTTGAGGGGTCTGTTGTGCGTCCAACATTTGTGCCTACAACAGATGCGCTGGTTGTGCACATAAGGCAACTGTAGGCTAAGAAGACAAAGATAGCCGGGAGAGGAAACTTGATGAAATGGTAGCCGTTACAGTCCACCTTCATGCTTAACAAGATGTGTGATATCATAGCCAGTGGGGCGATGACTCAGAAGGGCTTCAAGGAGGTGCACTTGAACTCTATTACCAAGCAAGTGTTCTAGTTCCATGGACAAGAGGTCACCTCGACTAAGGTCTACAACCAGCTTAGGAAGTGGAGAGCCAGATGGATCCAAGTGTCCAAGCTCAGAGACCTTAGCTGCGCGTCATGGGATTAGGGCACCTAAACGATCCTGTTGGAGGCAGAGCACTACCAAGGCCACAACATGGTTAGCTCACATACCACTTTTTAAACATGTCTAACGTGCGAATCACAACTAACCACGTCGTGTTTCTCCCTTAGGACCACCCCCAAGATGCAGTTTTCCTCAACACACCCATACACCGAACCACTTGCATATGCAACATATCTTGTCCTCTGGTTTGGCAACCGACAAGCATGCCATAGGCTCTAGTGAGCCACTCGGTTCGCCTATGCCTGAATATCCAGACACCCAAGACTCAGAGACCATCGTTGTTGACGATCCTGATAAGGGTGATGATCACGTTATTGTGTTTGATAGGAAGAGGAAGATGGGTGGCTTGATGGGAGAGGAGCTCAACGTCTTCAGCAACATAACTGACATCGCCAAGGAGGTGGCAACCGCCATTACGAAAAGCAATCCGGTTCACGTCCACCCTAACCTCTACATTGTCATCATAGCTTTAGTCCGGAGGCTCTGATGACCTCTCTTAGCCACCTGCTGGCAACAATGCACAAAGTGTTGGGTTTGTTGCCATGGCATACGCCCATAGGGTGCTCTCGCTTAGGACCTAGCTGGGCAAGCACTAGTACTAGTGTTTTTTCTGGTGTTTGATACGTCCATTTTGCATCGTGTTTTCCTACAAATATTTTTATTGTTTCGAAGTTATATTCCACTTTATGATGTAATTCTAATACCTGCTCTTTCTTAAAATGCAAGATACACCAAAAGAGGGAGATTACTGACAACTGGAATTCTCACCTGAAAAGGCCACAACAGATATAGCTATTCTCCGGAGCTCCAAATGACCTAAAAATTTACAGAGAATTATTTTGGAATATATAAAAAATATTGGAAGAAATAAGTACCGGAGAAGATCCTTGATGGGGCCACAAGCCAGGGGGCATGCCCTACCCCGTGGGCGCGCCACCCGAGCTTGTGGGCTCCACCGAGGCCCACCGATGCCCATATTCTGCTCTATGAAGCCATTTGACCTAGAAAAATAAATAAAGAGAAGACTTTTGGGACAAGCCGCTGTCGTCTAGAGGTAGAATTTGGGTGTGAGCACTTTTGCTCTCTGGTAGAGCAATTCCACCAGGGAAAATTCCCTCTGGGAGGGAGAAATCGAAGCCATCATCATCACCAATGTTCCTCTCATCGTGGGAGGAATCATCTTCATCAACATCTTCACCAGCACCATCTCATCTCCAAACCCTAGTCATATCTTGTATTCAATCTTTGTATCCAACCTCAGATTGGTTCCTGGGGGTGCTAGTAGTGTTGATTACATCTTGTAGTTGATGCTAGTTGGTTTACTTGGTGGAAGACTATATGTTCAGATTGTTAATATATATTTCTATCATATGATTATGAACACAATTATGCGTTGTGAGTAGTTCTATTTGTTCTTGAGGACATGGGAGAAGTTTTGTTATAAGTAATCATGTGAAGTTGGTTTTCGTTCAATGTTTTGATGATATGTTATGTTGTTCTTCCTCTAGTGGTGTCGTGTGAACATCGACTTCATGACACTTCACCATGATTGGGCCCAGGGGAAGGCATTGTGGGATTAGTTTGTAGATGATGGGTTGCGGGAGTGGTGGAAACCTAAACCCCAGTTTATGAGATGTTCTGTAAGGGGCAGTTTTGGATCCTTTTGTTTAATGCTATGGTTAGATTTATCTTAACTCTTGAAAGTGCTAGTTATCGACTAGAGGGGGGGGGGGTGAATAAGCCATTTTTATGGAAGTCTTCAAACCCCGAGGTATTTGAAGACAAACAATCAAGTTGAGCCTATATGATATGCAGCGGAAGATAAACTAGTCTAGACAAACCATAGTCAAGTAGGCAACATAATGAAAGCACGAAGACTAATAGCATGTAGGTAGTACAGACCGGAATGGAAGACAGTATGAAGCCAAACAGATAATAGTCTTCGCACAGTGAAGTCAAACAGATCATGCAAGCAAGCAATGACTTCACGAAGACAAACAGAAATGTAAATGAGGTGGGGGATAGAACCAGTAGCTTGGTGAAGACAAGGATTTGGTAGACCAGTTCCAGTTGCTGTGACAACTGTACGTCTGGTTAGGGAGGCTGAGATTGAACTCAGAAGACCATGTCTTCACCTTATTCCCCTTGAGCTAAGGACACCCAGTCCTCGCCCAATCACTCTGGTAAGTCTTCAAGGTAGACTTCCAAACCTTCACAGACTCTGTTCACCAGCGATCCACAATGACTCTTGGATCCTTAGAACGTGACGCCTAACCGGCTGGAGGATACACAATCCTCAAGTGTACCAAATCTTCAGGTCATGCGGAAAGAAATACTTCAGTGATGCCTAACACTTTTTGGCTTTGGGTTTTTTGGGCTTTGTCCTTGCAAGGATCTCTCTCAAAGGCTTCGGAGGTGGGTTATCTCAAACGACAAAAGCCATGAACTAACTCTGAGCAGCCACGAATTTATGGTGTAGGGGGTAGGCTATTTATAGCCAGGAGGCAACCTGACATGATATGTCCGAAATGACCCTGGGTCACTGATGTAGGGTAGAACCCTAGTGGCCCGATCTTTCACGAAAGGAGCGGATCCCGCGAAGAACGCGAAGAACACGAGGAGGGAAACGAGGGGAAAATCACGAGGGGAACACAAGAGAACACTCAAACCAACAAGAATGATCACACATGCACTAGATCCATGAACACAAAGGGAGATACAAGATCCAAAGTCAACAACGGACGATACAAAGGGTAGCCGGTTCTTCTCCGTGAGGAGGTCTTGAATCCACAAGGGGATCTTCTCCGCAAGGAGGTCTTGAATCCAAGGTGGATCTTCTCCGAAGAGGGGCCGCGGTCTCTCTCAAGGAGTAGATCCGATATAGATGAGCGTAGCTCTATCTCTCAAATGAGCTATCACAACGCTACCTTAGAAAGGAGGAGGGAGAGGTCTATTTATAGTCTTAGTGCAAATGGGGAGAAAGTGAAGGGGTACATGGGCCTCAACCCGCAACTGGACACAGCCAGGTACCGGACGTCCGCTGGGGACCGTTTCCGGTGGCTCGTGGGCGGCCGGACGTCCGGTAGGGGCCGGTCGTCCGCTCGATCTGGCTCGGATGCTGGTGTAGCGGACTTCCGGTCTGGACCGGTCGTCCGGTCGCCGGTCGTCCGGTGGCGTCGGACGTCCGCTCGTTTGGCTCGGGTGCAGGGACATCGGTCGTCCGGTCTGGACCGGTCGTCCGGTGGATCTTCAGGCGCTGGACGTCCGGACCCAACCGGTCGTCCGGTGGCTGGAGCTTCTTCGACAGCTCTTCTTCTTGCGTCTTCTCTTCCAGGCTTCCCTCGCGGATGGTGTAGGTGATCCTTGGCGCTTGCACTCCTCCTCGTCATACGTGAAGCTCCGACAATACCTATGCATGCACAATGGAGGGTCAAGTAGTATACCATCCTCGAAGGGGTCAAGTGAGCACGTGTAAAGGAGAGGATTCACCTTTATGTATGTGAAGTAGATGTCGCACGTGTCACTTGCCGAATGAACTCTTGACATGGTGATTTCCATAGGATGCTCCGCATCATCCCCTCCCCCTTGGGAAAGATCCGACCTCGGATCGAAATCCAAATCACCATGGGAAAGAGATGGCATCGCCGTGTAGTAGTGGTCGATTACCAAGTTCTCGTCATCTTGAAGCTTGAAATGGGCACTCTTCAATGTCACACCGTCTCGTGATCCTTCAAAAGGAGCAAGGAGAACAAACACTTGGAAAAACAAATGCGGTTAGCATTAGTGCAAAACCAAGCATTCAAGAGGTGATTCACCCAACAAGTGTTGTCATCAAGCATAGCATATGGTGTGACAAAGGATTGTGACATGGCATGTAAGCACATAAATTGAGCACAAAGAAGGACATCATGGAAACAAGCATGTGAATGTGAGGTAGTGATGCAAATATGTGTGACAAGAGAAGAAGCATCTACCTCAAGTTCATAGCAAGCATTCACAAATTGCTCAATGTAAGGTCGATGGTAGGCATATGAGTCATTCACAACACCAAGTAAAATGAAGTGTCTAAACACATTGGTCAAGTGCAAGACAATCCAAGCATAATGTGCATGGGGTGTAGTGAATATAGTGTGGCACTCAACACAATAGAAAGAGCAATTTTTCATCATGTGTGAGGCAATCAAGTCAAGCATAGTAATCAAGTCGTGCAAGTAGTAGTGCGAATATGCAACATACTAGGGTAAATCATGGCAATCATGTCATGAGTGCAAATAATAGGCATAGGCAATGCACATGACATATCGCAAGCACGAACGCAAAGCAAGATGAAATTATCATCATAGGCATGGGGTACAAAGCAAACATAGCAATAGCAAGCAATATCTCCACCAAGCTTGCAAATACACATACAAGTATGAGAATCAATCATCATTTGTAATGCAAAGCATGGGTCACAAATGCATGGCAAAAGCATATGAATGAGCATATCATGCAAAGTGAACATGGCAAGATGGGCAAAGGATATATAATGGACAACAACCCATAGCCAAGTGAGGGCCATGTAGAAGAAATGCGCGAAGTATTTGCGCGAAGAGAGCGGTGGGAAAGACACTCCATGGGATCCCAAGTCATCATTGCTCTCTAGAGCTCGTTTTGTCAACTCGTGGGATTGCGAGGTTGACAAGAATTCATGGGTACCTACACAAAAGAGACACAAACCAAAGAAATTGTGCGCGTGGTAAATGTACACATCATCCATCATGATGTGTATTTGCACGTGTGAGTTAGTACAAGATAAGCATCGCTCAAAGAAATTTGATGCATGGTATAAGAACATGTCATCCATCATAAAAGAACAGTTATTATGTATAACACGATGGGGATGCAAATTGAGCATACAAGTATATGGCACATCAATATCATGTTTATTCATGGGGAGCATAGTGTGCACATAAGTATGAGGATCATGCAATGAATGGGATGAATCAAAATCTCCTAAAATGTATGAGGAAACTATGGGGGTCTCCTCATGAGCAATGTTGGAAACATCATATGGAGAAAATGGACAACATCCAAAACAATGCATATCCAAAGCTAGGTGGTTATGGCATGGCATATGGGATAAATGATGCAAAGGTAGCATGTCAATATCATCACAAGAGAAACAAATGCCAATAACCATAGGCTTGTCATTTATGTCATAAGTGCAAATTGGGTTAATTTGAATGGCATATGCATAGTCACTATGAAGAGATTGCAAATATGACATATGATTGATCTCATGCATAGCATATGACAAGTCAAGCGGATTGGCAAACATGATGTGACCGAGAGAATTAGCACAAGAAATCCTATGTAACATGGCATCACAACTAAGAGACTCCACATGGCAATCATCATAATCATCATAAATGGGTAAATCATCGCATGGGGAAATCATACTAGCATGAAGCATGTCAATAGGGGGATCAACATCATGCAAGCAATCAATGTCATGAATGTCCACTAGTGGGACTGGAGCATCACCTTCACCTATGTTACCTTGTTCATTCCACTCAAGTGGTGTATGTGAGGTGGGAAAGACCAAATGGTGGTCAAGATCATCATTGTGATGGAACCATGTGGGGGGTGCATCATATTCCACCATGGCCATCGTCTTGTCCAAAGGTAGGACGAAGTCGTCGAGAAGCAGCGCATCATCATATAAGGGACCTAGCACCAAATGAGAAGACACAATAGAGGTAGAGGTCAAGTCGTTAGTGTTGAAAGTGGACTCACATGACCTATCAACTATCTCACTCTCTCTATGTGGTGGTTCACTCACTCCCTCATGGTAGGTGCACTCAATGTCACATATGATGGAGTCACTCATCTCACTCAAGTGGTGGGGGTTGTGGCTCTCCTCACATGGGAATTGTGGCAACACATCACATATGGGGCTAGTGGTGAAGTCACTCTCACTCTCAATATGGTGGCTAAAGTCACTCAAGTCATCACATGTCGCCGTGGTCGAAGGGAAAATCCCATGCTCAACCGTCTCGTAGTCGTCATCGTGGATGAAGGCCGAAGATGGCACAACATCACTCTCGCCGTGGATGAAGGCCGAAGATGGCACATCATCACTCTCGCCTCCTAAGATGGAAGCATCATCCTTGCTCGCCACCGTGTCGCTCGCCTCCAAAGCTTGGTCCTTGAGGGTCTCCGTAGTCGTACTCGTCGCCGCACCGTCTTGAAAAAGAGTCATGGAGGACTCGGCATCGCCAATGCCACAAAGAGGAATGTCGGTGAAGTCGACCTTGGGAGCATCGTCTTGGAGCTCATCGGGCTTGGACATCTTGGTGGTACTATCCTCATGCTCGTTCTCATGGATCTTGGTCGTCACGAAGTGAGCTTGGGGTCGAGAAGCCTTGGCCTTCATGAGTTCTTGTTCTGCCTTGAGAGCACCAATGTAGTTGTCGTCGAGGGACTTGTAGTTCTCGAGGAAGATCGTCTTGGAGATGTCGTTGTGCAATCCCATCATGAAGTGGAACTTCATCGAAATGGGGTCGTCCACGCTGGCTCGTCGCAAGGCAATCTTCATCTCCTTGAAGTACTCGTCGATGGACTTGGATCCTTGGATGGTGTTCTCCAATTGGCGTTGAAGTTGTTCCATGTAGGTTGGAGGCACAAACTCTCGCCGCAAAGCTCTCTTCGTCTTGGACCAACTCATGTCGTAGCTCTCCGAAGGTGTGTGAAGCCACCATGTGGACGCATAGTCGTGGAAGTTCCTTGTGGCGCACTTCACTTGATCTTCGGGAGGTACTTGATATAGCATGAGGTAGTCGTCCATCAAACGCTCCCACTCGAGATACTCCTTGGGTTCTTGAGTCCCATAGAAAGGAATCGTGTGGTCGATGTCGAGGTCGTAGTAGCTCGTGGAAGTCGCGGACTTGATCTTGGGGAGCTTCTCTTGAGCGTAGTCTTGAGTTTCTTGTTGGCGAAGATGCCATATATCCGAAGGCGAAGATGCCTTGAAGTCGTTTGGCAAAGATGCCAAAGTGGTTGGTGTAGCCGTGGCTCCGTCTTGGTGGTTCTTGTCTCGCGGTCTTCTCTTGTGGTCATGAAGTTTGGACTTGGCGTGAAGTAGGGCTTGTTGCGACTTGTAGGTAGGCGCATCTCGAGCATCTTCATGATGATGTTGTCGTTGTCGTGCTTGAGCTCGATGTAGATGTCGTTCGTCGTCGTCTTGCACATGTTGCTTGGAGGTGACTTGCCCTTCATGACGAGGTGGATCACAAACGTGATGGTGGTCGCCATGGAGATGTGGACGAGGACGACTTGCGCTTGCATCATTCTTGCGCTCCGAAGACTTGTGACTTGAATGTTGCCGCCTTGAGGATGATGAAGGGGAAGAACGGTTGATCAACAAGGTCCGAATCTCCTCCATCCTTGCATCTTGCTCCTCCTTTTGTGCGGAAAGCTTGTAGTTGATGTAGTTGTACACGCCCTCGTTGTTGTGGAAGACAGGAGATGAAATGCCTTGCCTATCCATCACAAGATTCAAGCCAATATGAGTGGAGAAAGAGAAGAACGAATACCAAATGTACCTTGACCAAAGTTGAAAGTGGATTAAGGATCACTCCAATGTGTACAAGCAAATAGCACAATTGGTACCAATTCTTGTTGGCTTCTCACACCTACACAAATAAGGCTTATGGTGGAGCTCGGTGAGGATAGTGGCACAAAAATTTGATGTAAAATGTTAGCAAGAGTCAATAATGTTGAAAGAGATTCACAAATTTGCAAGTGAAACAAGTAGACCAATAGCAATATGCGGCACACGGAAACACACACATGGATAGATAAATGGGGTCGTGCAACCAAGGATGAGCTCAAAATGTGGAATCCATGGAAAATGCTCTTGTTGCACAACTCTAGAGAGACGCTAGCACGATTGCTCAATAGGCGGATACGACACTTGTGCACAACCTATAGGAGAAAAAAATGCAACGACTTCTATCCCAAGTATGCTATGTATGTATGGTTCCCGGTGTTTGATCCAAGATGATCGGATATGACAATCTTATGCAATGTGGTGGATGCTATGGCTATTGCTTACAAGCTTCTTTGCTCTTTCTCTTTTGCTTAAAAGCTTATTCTCTTTTTTTGGCCACTTCGCGAAATGCACAAACCAAGGTAGCAATTGTATATATGCGGGAACAAACTTGAGGCACACGAGATGATATGATGATACCAATATGATATGGTATGTATGCAATGTATGGTGTAGATCACTAATGTGCACAAGTAACGTTGCCGGCAATACTCAAATGGCTAGTCTCGATAGGCAAGTAACGCAAAATGGGCTAGGGGTTAACAATGCAATTGCAAGGGGAATGTACAATGGAGGGGTACCACGATACCAAGATGATATGGAGGTTACCGTCCGCTGTGATGATGAGTGGCGGTGATCTTGATGGAGATACCAAGATGATGGAGACTCGTCCCTAAGTAGCCGAAACACCTTAGGAAACGGAAAAACCGCGAACTCAAAATCTCAAATGTCAAAATGGTGGTAGCGGGATGCGGTGGTGTTGCACTAGGCAATGCGGAAATGGAGGTTATGGTGGTGGACTATACGCGGTGTCAGAGTTGAAAGCACGGTCCCTAAGTAGCCGAAACACCTTAGGAGACACAACTCACAACACAACCAAAATTGGATTAAGTTGGGGTGGCGGAAGTGTATAGTGGTCAAGCCTATGCGGAAGTGGTGGTGGTGGTTGATGAAGAAGCAACCGTCCCTAAGTAGCCTAGACACCTTAGGAGACTCAAATCACTCCTCAAGCAACCACTAATGCGATGGGGAACAAAATTGGTTAGGTTGCGGAAGGCTATGGTGGTGTAGCGGATGATATGGTGGAGGGCCTAGCCAAACTTGCCAAATTTCAGAAAAGTTGATGGAGTAAAATGACTTTGGTGGTATTTTTGTGGGAAGGAGGATGTCAAGAGCTTCAAAACGAGCTAAAGAACGTCAAAATTGGAGTTCGGATGAATTAGTTATGGCCGAAACAAAAATCAGCCGAAGTCAGTTTTTACAGGTAGCGGACGTCCGCTAATGGACGGATGTCCGGTGGCCGGACGTCCGGTCGGGTCAGAAATCCGGTGATTCTGCTCGGGTTAGGGGTTCCGGTCGTCCAGTGGATGACGGACGTCCGGTCGTTCCAGGGGCTCCGGACGTCCGGTAAAGTGACGGTCGTCCGGTGGTCGGGGTCAACGCGAGATTTCAGATCCGAGACGCGATTTTGGGCGGAATTTGGGGATTTTGGGGTCAAAATTGATGAGATTTCGTGGATGGAAAGATGGGGAAACTCGGGGAGATGCTAGATCCACTTGAAACCAAGCAAATCCATGGATTAAAATCAACAAAACACCATCAAACCAACAAATCACAAAAAAATTTGGGGCTATTTTTGGTGGGGATTTTCGAATTTAGGACGAAATCAAGCAAAAGAAGGCTAGAAAACGGTGGGGGAGGCTCCGAAATCGTGATCAACGTGGCTCACGATTCCAAGATGATGGTATCAAGAGACAAGCTGGCTCTGATCCAAGATGATGTAGGGTAGAACCCTAGTGGCCCGATCTTTCACGAAAGGAGCGGATCCCGCGAAGAATGCGAAGAACACGAGGAGGGAAACGAGGGGAAAATCACGAGGGGAACACAAGAGAACACTCAAACCAACAAGAATGATCACACATGCGCTAGATCCATGAACACAAAGGGAATACAAGATCCAAACTCAACAACGGACGATACAAAGGGTAGCCGGTTCTTCTCCGTGAGGAGGTCTTGAATCCACAAGGGGATCTTCTCCGCAAGGAGGTCTTGAATCCAAGGTGGATCTTCTCCGAAGAGGGACCGCGGTCTCTCTCAAGGAGTAGATCCGATATGTATGAGCGAAGCTCTATCTCTCAAATGAGCTATCACAACGCTGACCTAGAAAGGAGGAAGGAGAGGTCTATTTATAGTCTTAGTGCAAATGGGGGGAAAGTGAAGGGGTACATGGGCCTCAACCCGCAACTGGACACAGCCAGGTACCGGACGTCCGCTGGGGACCGGTCGTCCGGTGGCTCGTGGGCGGCCGGACGTCCGGTAGGGGCCGGTCGTCCGCTCGATCTGGCTCGGATGCTGGTGTAGCGGACTTCCGGTCTAGACCGGTCGTCCGGTGGCGTCGGACGTCCGCTCGTTTGGCTCGGGTGCAGGGACACCGGTCGTCCGGTGGATCTTCAGGCACCGGACGTCCGGACCCGACCGGTCGTCCGGTGGCTGGAGCTTCTTCGACAGCTCTTCTTCTTGCGTCTTCTCTTCTAGGCTTCCCTCGCGGATGGTGTAGGTGATCCTTGGCGCTTGCACTCCTCCTCGTCATCCGTGAAGCTCCGACAATACCTATGCATGCACAATGGAGGGTCAAGTAGTATACCATCCTCGAAGGGGTCAAGTGAGCACGTGTAAAGGAGAGGATTCACCTTTATGTATGTGAAGTAGATGTCGCACGTGTCACTTGCCGAATGAACTCTTGACATGGTGATGTCCATAGGATGCTCCGCATCAGTCACTAAGGAACCAACACGTGTCCAACGGTCAGATTTCAAACACACGCGACAGCTTGGCTTAGGCTACAAGCAAAGCTGACTCATCCAGCTCTGGATAAGATTTGCTCTCATTGTCTTCACTCGAAGACATGATTTAGGTTGAGCATCACGTCAGTCTTCTAACTTTGTTCACTTGGACCCCACTTAACAATTTGGTGGTTCCTATGACTCAATAAAGAAGGAAAGGAAACTACGAAAGAAACTATGTCTTCGCACTCCATAGTCTTCAAGTGAATGTCTTCACATGTCATTATCTTCAATATGTTTGTCTTCACGAACCACCATTGTCTTCAATGTCTTCATACATTTTTAGGGGTCATCTCTGGTAGGAAAACCGAATCAATGAGGGACTACTACCTGTGTTATACTGCAATTCTCACAAACACATTAGTCCCTCAACCACGTTTGTCGTCAATACTCAAAACCAAGTAGGGGTGGCACTAGATGCACTTACAATCTCCCCCTTTTTGGTGATTGATGACAAACTGGTTGAAGTTTTCAACAGGGATAAAATATGTGTAAGTTAGAGTATGTGGTCATTGGCTTCATAAGTTGAAAGAGGCTCCCCCTGAAGATGTGCTTATAGATATTTTGCCTTTGAATGAAAATGCACATGGCAGGTTTTGCTTTGTGGAGATCTTCTTCAACTCATGAAGACAATTCATCATGCATACACAAATGTAACGAAGATAATGAAATGCATAATGAGAAATGGGTGTCTGCAGAATGACTTCATGCAGAATTTATCATCGCAGTAAACAGTAGCAGCAAAGGTGGCAGACGACCATCAAGTTTTAAGTGTTACAACTCAAAAGCCAACAGTTCAAGAACGGGAGTTGTAAAAACTTAGCAAAAATAAGCACCCGACCCATATGGACATGTTTGAAGACTATCAACTGATATGCTTCTCCCCCTTTTTTCATGAATGACCAAAAAGGTTTGAAGACATAGAGTGTCTATTCATTCCCAGGCGGTGTTGGTGAAGATGTTGGGTGATACGTCTCCAATGTATCTATAATTTTTGATTGTTCCATGCTATTATATTATTTGTTTTGGATGTTTTATATGCATTAATATGCTATTTTATATTATTTTTGGGACAAACCTATTAACCTAGAGCCCAGTGCCAGTACCTGTTTTTTCCTTGTTTTAGAGTTTCGCAGAAAAGGAATACCAAACGGAGTCCAAACGGAATAAAACCTTCGCGTTGATTTTTCTTGGTCCAGAAGACACCCATGAGACTTGGAGATGAAGTCGGAGGAGCCACGAGGCAGCCACAAGGGTGGAGGGCGCGCCCAGGGGGTAGAGCGCGCCCCCTTTCTTGTGGGCCCCTCGTGCACCTCCTGACCTAATTCTTTCGCCTATACATTCCCATATATCCCCAAACCACCAGAGGCATCCACGAAAACACTTTTCCACCGCCGCAACCTTCTGTACCCGTGAGATCCCATCTAGGGACCTTTTCTGGCACCCTGCCGGAGGGGGATACGATCATGGAGGGCTTGTACATCAACTCTATTGCCCTTCGGATGAAGCACGAGTAGTTTACCACAAACCTCTGGATCCATAGCTAGTAGCTAGATGGCTTCTTCTCTCTCTTTTATTCTCAATACCATGTTCTCCTCGATGTTCTTGGAGATCTATTCGATGTAATACTTTTTTTGCGGTGTGTTTGCTGAGATCCGATGAATTGTGGATTTATGATCAGCTTATCTATGAATATTATTTGAATCTTCTCTGAATTCTTTTATGCATGATTTGATATCTTTGTAAGTCTCTTCAAACTAACGGTTTGGTTTGGCCAACTAGATTGGTTTTTCTTGCAGTGGGAGAAGTGCTTAGCTTTGGGTTAAATCTTGCGGTGTCCTTTCCTAGTGACAACAGGGGCAGGAAGGCACGTATTATATTGTTGCCATCGAGGATAAAAATATGGGGTTTTCATCACATTGCTTGAGTTAATTCCTCTACATCATGTCATCTTACTTAATGCGTTACTCTGTTCTTTATGAACTCAATACTCTAGATGCATGCTGGATAGCGGTCGATGTGTGGAGTAATAGTAGTAGATGCAGAATCGTTTCGGTCTACTTGACACAGACGTGATGCCTATATTCATGATCATTGCCTTAGATATCATCATAACTTCGCACTTTTCTATCAATTCCTCAACAGTAATTTGTTCACCCTCTGTAATATTTTCTATCTTGGGAGAAGCCTCTAGTGAAACCTATGGCCCCCGGGTCTATTTTCCATCATATAAGTTTCCGGTCTACTATTTTGCAATCTTTTACTTTCCGATCTATAAACCAAAAATACAAAAAATATTTGCTTTATTCTGAATTTACTCTATTGTCCTAATTTTTCAGAATTTTTGGAGTTGCAGAAGTATTCGAGAAATATAGAATGCTACAGACTGTTCTGTTTTTGATAGATTCTATTTTCTATGTGTTGTTTGCTTATTTTGATGATTCCATGGGTAGTATCGGGGGGTATGAACCATGGATAAGTTGGAATATAGTAGCCATTACACCAATATAAATAAAGAATGAGTTCACAACAATACCAAAATTGGTGATTTATTTTCTTATACTATTGGAGCTTTTGAGATTTTCTGTTGAGTTTTGTGTTGTGAAGTTCTCAAGTTTTGGGTAATGATTTGATGGACTATGGGATAAGGAGTGGCAAGAGCCTAAGCTTGGGTATGCCCAAGGCACCCCAAGGTAATATTCAAGTACAACCAAGAGTCTAAGCTTGGGGATGCCCCGGAAGGCATCCCTCTTTCGTCTTCGTCTATCGGTAACTTTACTTGAGGCTATATTTTTATTCACCACATAATAGTGTTTAGCTTGGAGCGTCTTGTATGATTTGAGCATTTGCTTTTTAATTTGCCACAACCATCCTTGCTGTAAACACCTTTTGAGAGGGACACGCATGAATCGTGATTTATTAGAATACTCTATGTGCTTCACTTATATCTTTTGAGCTAGGCAATTTTGCTCTAGCGCTTCACTTATATACTTTTAGAGCACGGCGGTGGTTTTATTTTATAGAAATTATTGAACTCTCATGCTTCACTTATATTATTTTGAGAGTCTTTAAACAGCATGGTAATTTGCTTTGGTTATAAATTTAGTCCTAATATGATAGGCATCCAAGAGGGATATAATAAAAACTTTCATATAAAGTGCATTGAATACTATGACAAGTTTGATTCCTTATGATTGTTTTGAGATATAAAGATGGTGATATTAGAGTAATGCTAGTGAGTAGTTGTGAATTTGAGAAATACTTGTGTTAAGGTTTGTGATTCCCGTAGCATGCACGTATGGTGAACCATTATGTAACGAAGTTGGAGCATGAGATATTTTTTATTGTTTTCCTTATGAGTGGCAATCGGGGATGAGCGATGTTCTTTTCCTACCAATCTATCCCCCTAGGAGAATGCGCGTAGTACTTTGTTTCGATGGCTAATAGATTTTTGCAATAAGTATGTGAATTCTTTATGACTAATGTTGAGTCCATGGATTATACGCACTCTCACCTTTCCACCATTCCTAGCCTCTCTAGTGCCGCGCAACTTTCGCCGGTACCATAAAACCACCATATACCTTTCTCAAAATAGCCACCATACCTACCTATTATGGCATTTGCATATCCATTCCGAGATATATTGCCATGTTCCACCATTCTGTTTATTATGACATGTTCCATCATTGTCATATTGCTTTGCATGATCATGTAGTTGACATCGTATTTGTGGCAAAGCCACCATTCATAATTCTTTCATACATGTTACTCTTTATTCATTACACATCCGGTACACCGCCGGAGGCATTCATATAGAGTCATATTTTTCTTCCAGTATCGAGTTGTAATTTTTGAATTGTAAGTAAATAAAAGTGTGATGATCTTCTTTTTTAGAGAATTGTCCCATGTGAGGAAATAAAAAAATAGAAAAGGCCAAATAAAAAAAGAGAAGGCCAAAAAAAATGATGAGAGAAAAAGAGAGAAAGGGCAATGTTACTATCCTTTTACCACACTTGTGCTTCAAAGTAGCACCATGATCTTCATGATAGAGAGTCTCCTATGTTGTCACTTTCATATACTAGTGGGAATTTTTCATTATAGAACTTGGCTTGTATATTCCAATGATGGGCTTCCTCAAATTGCCCTAGGTCTTCATGAGCAAGCAAGTTGGATGCACACCCACTTAGTTTTCTTTTGAGCTTTCATAAACTTATAGTTCTAGTGCATTCGTTGCATGGAAATCCCTACTCACTCACATTGATATCTATTGATGGGCATCTCCATAGCCTGTTGATACGCCTAGTTGATGTGAGACTATCTCCCTCTTTTTGCCTTCTCCACAACCACCTTCTATTCCATCTGTAGTGCTATGTCCATGGCTCACGCTCATGTATTGCGTTCAATGAAAGTTGAAAAAGTTTGAGAACGTCAAAAGTATGAAACAATTGCTTGGCTTGTCATCGGGGTTGTGTATGATTTAATTATTTTGTGTGATGAAGATGGAGCATAGCCAGACTATATTATTTTGTAGGGATAAGCATTCTTTGGCCATGTTATTTTGAGAAGACATAATTGCCTTGTTAGTATGCTTGAAGTATTATTGTTTTTATGTCAATATTAAACTTTTGTTTTGAATCTTATGGATCTGAACATTCATGCCACAATAAACAAAATTACATGAATAAATATGTTAGGTAGCATTCCACATAAAAAATTCTGTTTTTTATCATTTACCTACTCGAGGACGAGCAGGAATTAAGCTTGGGGATGGTTGATACGTATCCGATGTATCTATAATGTTTGATTGTTCCATGCTATTATATTATCTGTTTTGGATGTTTTATATGCATTAATATGCTATTTTATATTATTTTTGGGACTAACCTATTAACCTAGAGCCCAGTGCCAGTTCTTGTTTTCTCACATGATGCCTATTGTACCCTATCATTTCTACAATTTATATTAAGCAATATAAGCCATAGAAATTAGAAAACAAGCAAACTATGCATCGAAAATAGAATTTGTCAAAAACAAAACAGTCTGTAAAGATCTGAATTGAGATTATACTTCCGCAACTCCAAAAATTCTGAAAAATTAGGAAAACCTGAGAAATTAGTATATAAACATACTATAAAAAATTCAGAATATTTCGACGGTCCTGTGATTTTTAACAATTCTATGACTAGGCGCAAAAGTTTCTGCTTTTGACAGAATTGAATCAACTATCATCCACAATATCCCAAAGGCTTTACTTGGCACTTTATTGAAACAAAAGCTATAAAACATGATTACTATAATAGCTTAATCATGTGAACATGCAAAAACAGTAGGGGTAAATATTGGGTTGTCTCCCAACAAGCGCTTTTCTTTAATGCCTTTCTAGCTAGGCATGATAATTTCAATGTTGCTTGCATAAAAGTAAATAGTTGAAACGCAAAGAGAGCGTCATGAAACATATGTGGAAAGCACATTTAAGTCTAACCCACTTCCTATGCATAGGGATTTTGTGAGCAAAAAACTTATGAGAACAAGAATCAACTAGCATAGGAAGGCAAAACAAGCATGACTTCAAAACTTTCAACACATAGAGAGGAAACTTGGTATTAATGAGATATGTAAAAGCATATGTTACTCTCTCATAAGAATTTTAAGTGGCATCCTGAATGAATTCAACAATATAACTATCACATAAATCATTCTTTTCATGATGCACAAGCATAGAAATTTTATTATTCTCCACATAAGCAAATTTATTCTCATCAATAGTTGTGAGAGCAAACTCAACAAAATAACTATCATGTGAGGCATAATCCAATTGAAAATTAAAATCATGATGACAAGTTTCATGGTTATCATTATTATTTATAGAATACATGTCATCACAATAATCATCATAGATAGCAACTTTGTTCTCATAAACAATTGGAACCTCTTCCGAAATAGTGGAATCATTACTAAATAAAGTCATGACCTCTCCAAATCCACTTTTATCAATATAATCATCATAAATAAGAGGCATGCCATCATCATAATAAATATTCTCATCAAACTTGGGGGACAAAAAATATCATCTTCATCAAACATAGCATCCCCAAGCTTGTGGCTTTGCATACCATTAGCATCATGGATATTCAAAGAATTCATACTAATAACATTGCAATCATGCTCATCATACAAATATTTAGTGCCAAAAATTTTATTGCATTCTTCCTCTAGCAATTGAGCACAATTATCGGAATCCTTATTTTCACGAAAGACATTATAAAGATGAAGCATATGAGGCAACCTCAATTCCGTTTTTTGTAGTTTTCTTTTATAGACTAAACTAGTGATAAAACAAGAAACTAAAAGATTCGATTGCAAGATCTAAAGATCTACCTTCAAGCACTAACCTTCCCGGCAACGGCGCCAGGAAAGAGCTTAGTTGACGGGATGTGAGTGCCTCTTACCTAGCCTCCCCGGCAATAGCGCCAGAAAAGAGCTTGATGTCTACTACGCAACCTTCCTCTTGTAGACTCGTGTTGGGCCTCCAAGCGCAGAGTTTTCTAGGACTGTAGCAAATTTCCCTCAAGTGGACGACCTAAGGTTTATCAATCTATGGGAGGCGTAGGATGAAGATGGTCTGTCTCAAACAACTCTGCAACCAAATAACAAAGAGTCTCTTGTGTCCCCAATACACCCAATAGAATGGTAAATTGTATAGGTGCACTAGTTCAGCGAAGAGATGGTGATACAAGTGCAATATGGATGGTAGATATAGGCTTTTGTAATCTAAAAATATAAAAACAACAAGGTAACTAGTAACGAAAGTGAGCGAAAACGGTATTGCAATGCTTAGAAACAAGGCCTAGGGCTCATACTTTCACTAGTGCAAGTTCTCTCAACAATGATAACATAATTAGATCATATAACAATCCCTCAAAATGCAAGAAAGAGTCACTCCAAAGTCACTAATAGCGGAGAACAAACGAAGAGATTATTGTAGGGTACGAAACCACCTCAAAGTTATTCTTTCTGATCGACCTATTGGGCTATTCCTATAAGTGTCACAAACATCCCAAAAGTTTGTACTAAAATAACACCTTAAGACACACATCAACCAAAACCCTAATGTCACCTAGATACTCCAATGTCACCACAAGTATCCGCGGGCTTGATTCTACGATATGCATCACATAATCTCAGATTCATCTATTCAAACCAACACAAAGAACTTCAAAGAGTGCCCCAAAGTTTCCATCGGAGAGTCAAGACAAAAACGTGTGCCAACCCCTATGCATAAGTTCACAAGGTCACAGAACCCGCAAGTTGATCACCAAAACATACATCAAGTGGATCACGCGAATATCCCATTGTCACCATAGATAAGCACATGCAAGATATACATCAAGTGTTCTCAAATCCTTAAAGACTCAATCCAATGAGATAACTTCAAAGGGAAAACTCAATCCATTACAAGAAGGTAGTGTTAGGGAACGTAGTATTTCAAAGAAATTCCTATGATCATGCAAGATCTATCTAGGAGAAGCATAGCAACGAGCGGCGAGAGTGTGTCCACGTACCCTCGTAGACAGAAAGTGGAAGCGTTTAGTAATGTGGTTGATGTAGTCGAACGTCTTCACGATCCAACCGATCCAAGTACCGAACATACGGCACCTCCGTGTTCAGCACACATTCAGCACGATGACGTCCCTCGGGCTATTGATCTAGTTGAGGACGAGGGAGAGTTCCGTCAGCAAGACGGCATGGTGAAGGTGATGATGATGTTACCGGCGTAGGGCTTCGCCTAAGCACTACGACGATATGACCGAGGTGTGTAACTGTGGAGGGGGGCACCGCATGAAGGAAATATGCCCTAGAGGCAATAATAAAGTTGTTATTTATATTTCCTTATATCATGATAAATGTTTATTATTCATGCTAGAATTGTATTAACAGGAAACTTAGTACATGTGTGAATACATAGACAAAACATAGTGTCACTAGTATGCCTCTACTTGACTAGCTCGTTAATCAAAGATGGTTAAGTTTCCTAACCATAGACATGAGTTGTCATTTGATGAACGGGATCACATCATTAGAGAATGATGTGATTGACTTGACCCATCCATTAGCTTAGCACTATGATCGTTTAGTTTATTGCTATTGCTTTCTTCATAACTTATACATGTTCCTATGACTATGAGATTATGCAACTCCTGAATACCGGAGGAACACTTAGTGTGCTATCAAATGTCACAACGTAACTGGGTGATTATAAAGATGCTCTATAGGTGTCTCCGATGGTGTTTGTTGAGTTGGCATAGATCGAGATTAGGATTTGTCACTCCGATTGTCGAAGAGGTATCTCTGGGCCCTCTCGGTAATGCACATCACTATAAGACTTGCAAGCAATGTGACTGATGAGTTAGTTGCGGGATGATGCATTACGGAATGAGTAAAGAGACTTGCCGGTAACGAGATTGAACTAGGTATTGAGATACCGACGATCGAATCTCGGGCAAGTAACATACCGATGACAAAGGGAACAACGTATGTTGTTATGCGGTTTGACCAATAAAGATCTTCATAGAATATGTAGGAACCAATATGAGCATCCAGGTTCCACTATTGGTATTGACCGCAGATGAGTCTCGGTCATGTCTACATAGTTCTCGAACACGTAGGGTCCATGCGCTTAACGTTCGATGACGATCGATATTATGAGTTTATGTGTTTTGATGTACCGAAGGTAGTTTGGAGTTCCGGATGTGATCACGGACATGACGAGGAGTCTCAAAATGGTCGAGATATAAAGAATGATATATTGGACGATATTATTCGGACACCGGATGAGTTCCGGGGGTCACTTGATAAATATCGGAGTGCCGGAAGGGTTATCGAAACCACCGGAGAAGTAATGGGCCTTATTGGGCCTAGGGGAGAGAGAGTGTAACATCCCAAATTTTCAATTTGGAATGTTATACATTAGATCATCACTTCATATCATATTTTCTTGCTTTTGGTTTGATCCTAGAAATTCTACACAACTCAAGGACCCTCGGAGAGAGTTGGAGATTTCGTTATTTTCATATTTGAGTTTTTCTCAAATTTTGAAAATAGGATCATTTGATTTTATTTATTTTATCTTCAATTATTTCTATTATAAATATGAGAGAGGGAATAAAATGACTTTCCCAAATTAAAGAAATATTGAGGATTTAATAAAAAAATCAAATAAGATTTATTTTGGAGTTTTTGCTATTTTATTTGAATTTAGGAAAAATTGCACGTTTTTCAAAACTGCATTTTAGGGCCAAGAAAATGTTCATCTTGTTCTAAATATTTTATTTAGACGGCGGAAATTTGTTTTGGCATTTTTAGATTTATATTTATTTTTTTAGGATTTTTCTTTGTTCGGCGGGATTATTTAAAAAAAATCTCCGCGCTCGACTGGGCCGAAGGCCCAGCCGAGCCAGGCCGGCCCGTGCCGCCGCCGCCTTTCCCGCGCCGCGCCGCCATCAACCCGGACTCCAAGTCCGAGCCGGACTCCTCCCCACCGCCTTGCCCCTCCCCCAAGGAGCCACCCCCCACTTAAATACCGCTGCCGCCCTCCCCACCCCGCCACCCGACCTGCCTTGCCGCCGATAGCAGCAGCAGCCGAGCCGTCCCCTCCGCCTTGCGCCGCCGCCGCAGCCCCGCCACCCCACGCCGCCCCGCCGCCGCACCGGAACCCCGCCGGAACCGAGCCGAGGTAGCCGCCCCGCCGCCCCGGTTTTCTAAAGAAACCGATCCGGTTTTTTAGAAAACCATAGATTCGTTTTTTTAATAGATCGGTTTTATTTTTTCCGGTTTATTTATTTAGCGAGCGTTCGCCCGTTCGTTCGTTTTAACGGACGAATTCGCCGTTTAGTTTCAGTTAATGAACGTTCGTTCGTTAATCTGTTCGTCAGTTTTTCTTTTTCTCGGATTTTTCCGCGGTTATTTCTGATCGCGATTTCTGATCCAATTTTCGTTCTAGTATAACTTTTTGCTCGTTTATCGGAATCAGGCGATTCAAGCGCCTGGAGTTTCGTCTCGAAACCCTCTTTCCGTTTAACCTACTCAAAGAAGATTTTGCTTATGTAAAATTTGACTTAGATCCATATTAGTAAATGAAGTTTGTTTCTTTCGTCGTTTGACTTTCGTTGCTTCGTTCGTTTTGATTCTTTTTGCAAACCAGAGTTCTTAAGTTGAACTTTCTGGTTAGATCTCTTATTTGAGTTTTACCCGTGCATTAGATGAGTACTTATTGTATGCTTGCTTGTTTGTTTGTGATAGAGTACCCGGAGTGCGCCGCTTGCTACTTTGAATCTCTAGGTTTCGCGGATCATCAGCAAGGCAAGTAACACTTTGATCATACCTCTTTACTACCCAGTTTTTATTGCATTAGATCAATCCTCAAACAATTGCATGATTAGGACTGATTAATATGTGGGTTTTGGGAAGTAGATGAGGTAGTACCTATTACCTATTTTATTATCAAACCCTTGGGAGTTACTTCTAACGTTTGCTTGTTATGCCATGCTATGCTAGTAGACGTGGATTGGGTGAGTGTATCCATGACAGATGTGAGATTGTTAAATCAATGGTTTATTTAAGGTGGCAACTTAAACACACATCTGGGTGGATTGAGGCACCTGGGTATTCCAGCGATTGCCTGATTTTCTTTATGGGCCGCCACCCAGGCTCAAAGGGATCATGAGATTATTCATACTAGAAACTTCCGTGTGCAGCCACAAGCTACTATGGGCTCTAGCATAGTTGACTAAGTCGTGCGAACTCTTACAGTGGTAGACTAGCAGATGTAGGGGATGTAGGTTGGTACTGTCTACCCGATCGTAAGGTGCTAGCGCTTCTGAAAGACTATGTCTCGGTTATCCGTTTCTCAAACATCATGTAGTGCGAGAATCCCAATGGAGGAGATCGAGTCTTGTGGGGAAAAGTGTGCAAACCTCTGCAGAGTGTATAAACTAATCATGGTTAGTCGTGTCCCCGGTTATGGACGTCTTGAGTATCTAGTACTTGGATTATCATGTGAATCTCATCATGTTACTTTAATTAATATTGTTGGGTTTTAATGATGATGCTTAATTGGGATTGAGAGGGTGTCAACGCTCTCAATGTTTAACGACCACCATGATAGTTAAATAAAATTTATTCCTTTGCAGTAGGGAAAAATTGGCTCTATGCAAAAACTGTAACCATAGAGCTTTCCACCAGCCATATATGCATGTAGTATAGCTTTATTTCTTTCATTACTCTCTATGTGTTACATTGCCAGCATATTCCATGCGCTGACCCGTTTTCGGGCTGCAACGTTCATGTTGCAGACTTTTCAGACGATGAGTAAGGTGCCTTTAGGTTGTGGTTCTATACTCAGTGATGCCGTTGGAGTTGATGGACTCACTTATCTTTCAAGCCTTCCGCTGTTATCGTATTAGATGGCCTTAAGCCATATTTATTGTAATAAGTTCTCTTTTGAGACATTCAATGTAATAAGTGTGTGATTGCTACTCTGTTATAAATCCTTCAAGTACTGTGCGTGTCAGCATTACTGATCCAGGGATGACACTAAAGCATAGAGATCAGACTGTTTGAGGTCTGGTCGCTACAAGATGGTATCATAGCACACACTGACTATAGGACACGACCACTAAGCTAAAGCCCTAGATCATTACTCACTCTTCTTGTTTCTGACTCCTCATCTTTTATACTCTTTTAGGATGGCGGAAGCAAGGAACAAGTTCACGCAACCGGGTGAAGATACACCCTTTGGACGCCACTTGAAGGAAGTCACTAGATACCTGAACATCGGAGTACCAAGCTTCACCGGAACCTACAACGCCACTTTACCTGAAGAGGAGCGCTGGATGATTCAAGTTCAAGTTCCAGGAAGGACGTTCATGCCCGTCATTGGGCCCATAGAGTTTTCCTTTGATGCACCAACCTGGAGTCTAGGAAAGAGCATGGCAGCCCATATCACTATGGGACGCATTGGAGAAGTCTACCACAAGTATCTCAAGGATACTATCTACTAGATTTTTGGGCGCCGAGATGAGCAATGGGGATGATCAGCACCAGGAAGGATAGATCAATTGCAGCTTTCATCCAGGAGTTAAACCAGCACATTCGACGCCAGGAGAACCAGATGTGCGCAGGCATGATAGACCTAAAGAAGGCCATGACCAAGATCACGGAGCTGGAAGAAGAACTCAAGTCTACACGCGATGGATATGAGGAGGAAATAGTAACACTCGTGGAGAAGAATGATGATCTGAAGAAGAAGCTAAAAGTATTCATGAGATTTCCCGCAACTGGAGGAGAAGACGAAGATTGCACTTGTCCAGAGAACTACATCATCATCGACGACACCGACTCGGACCCAGACGATAGCGATGATGACTATGTTGAGGAAGCTGGAGCAGATATCATGGAGTCTTCATCGGAGCAGTTTTTCTAGTCGACCACCATAACAGTAGTAGTATTCCCCCATGTATCTAGTATAGCTCGAGCACTTTTGTAACGATAGATAGACCGTTGTATGCCTTGTTTGATTTGAATGAACTTATTTTTGTGTGCATTTTCCTCATGTGCATTTGGGTAGTGTTTTCTCTCTAGATCTCATTCTATTCTATATTCTCATCTTTTCTAAACCCTCAGATGCCTCCGAGACGTGACAATGGGTTTGCTTTCCCACCGGAGCTCACTCCGTTGATCCAGCAGCAGAATGCATTGATGCAATTGCTAGTCCAGAATCAGAATCAGGGGAACAACAACAACAACCCACCACCGCCACCACCTGTTGATCACTTAACCCATTTTCTTAGGCTGAATCCACCGGTGTTCTCCAGTAGCACCGAGCCGATTGTTGCAGATGATTGGCTCTGCAAGACAATAAGGGAGTTGACCACGGCAGGATGCACAGATGCGGAGAGGGTGCGTTTTCCGCACATCAGCTTGAAGGATCCACATCATCATGGTGGGAGAATTTCACAACCACTTATCCTATCGACACTGTCACATGGGATCAGTTTCAGCAGGCTTTCCGTACTGCCCATGTTTTAGCAGGAGCTATGGCCATGAAGAAGCGTGAGTTTCGCAACTTGCGCCAAGGAGGACGGACAGTTGGCCAGTATGTGGATGACTTTAGTAAGCTAGCACGTTATGCCCCAGATGACGTTGCTACGGATGCAACTAAGCAGGAGAAGTTTCTAGAAGGACTGAATGATGAGATGAGCATGCAGTTGATGGTAGCAAGCTTCAACAACTACCAGGAGTTGGTAGATCGCGCTCTTATGATTGAAGGGAAGCAGCAGTAGATTGAAAACCACAAGAGGAAGTATGGACAAGGGAAGTACAATTCTGGAGCTCAGCAGAAGCCTCGTTTTACCCCTAAACCGGGAGGACATTTTCAGCATACCCATGGAGGAGGTAGCTCGCACAATCATAATGGCCCCAAGAATGGTAATGGGAATGGAGGAAGCAACGTCCAGAACCGCACCAACCCATCAACACCAGCCAAGAGAGACCTGAGCCAAGTCACTTGCTATAAGTGCCAGAAGACTGGACATCACGCCAATGAATGTCCTGACGCCCAGAATGGAAATGGCAATGTAAGCTCTGGGAAGAAGCCGAACCCTTTCAATAGGGGACAGGTGAACCACGTTAATGTGGAGGAGGTTGAAGCTCAGCCAGTTGCAGTAATAGGTAAGTTTTTGGTTAAGTCCTTTACGGCACTCGTTCTTTTTGATACTGGTGCATCGCATTCATACATCTCAAGGGGATTTGTGGATAAGTATACACTGCCAACTCAAGCCCTTAGGTCACCCATGTTAGTAACATCGCCTGGAGCAGAGTATATGGCTAGTCTATGGTATGATCGGTTACCATTAAGGGTTGGTAACTATGTATTTCCCTCGGACCTAATAGTATTGGAATCTCAAGGATTGGATGTTGTCGGTGTACTAGAGTAGGGGTACCCTAGTATCCCGAACTTGTGCACGGGCAGTCGCAGCATCCCCGCGGCAAGGCTTGCCGGGTGACCGCCAAGACCCTCCGCGGCTACTTCAAAGACCATTCAAGAACAAAGTACTCAAAACAAGGCCCCGGCAAGAGGAGCTTGCCGGGAAGGCAAACCAAGGCCCCGGCAAGAGGAGCTTGCCGGGAAGGCTATCAAAGGCACCTCGAGACCCCGGCGAGAGGAGCTTGCCGGGAAGTCCACTCGAGGCATTTCAAGGAACTCGCCACGGCGCGCTACGCGCCCCGGCAAGACCCGGCGAGCGACAAGCTCCCGGGCGCGACAAGACGACGAACGCGGCAAGGCGCTGGCCGCGGCGAACCGCCTCTCCGAGCCCACGCTCCAGCACACCCGCCCACGTGTCGCTCTCCCGAGCACACGTGGCGGGAGGCCGTGCAGCTAGGGGCGCGTGGTGGCGAGCAGGCGCTGGCAAGATAACCATCGTGGCAAACGGTGGCGTCCCTAGCGGTCCCTCTCGGTACTGTTTAGGCGACACAGACGGGCATTTAATGCCCTTGTCCCCTGCCGTCAGGGTTAGGTTCGATAACACTGTAGCGGATAGCCGTGCCTACTACAGCACCTAGCTGTGCCTATCCTCGACACCTTTTCCATTTTTGCCCTTTACCTCCGTTGCTATGTCGGTAACCCCTTGAGCATATAAAAGGAGGCCCGAGTGCAACGAGGGGGGGGGGGAGCCACTTCGAACACTCACGCTCGGTCTTGCTAGCCGCCGGTGTGTACTATAGCACTCCGTGCCCCCGAGCTAGAAATCAATACCAAACCACAAAGCAGGAGTAGGGTTTTACGCATCCGTGCGGCCCGAACCTGGGTAAATCGCTCGCGTGCTTCGCCTCAATTTGCCCTTCGCACGACCAACCGCCTGCGTGTTTCGCCTCGATATGCTCTTTGCGCAACCTCCGCCCCCCGCCGAACCAAAAGGGACCCGGTCCGCCGGTCCCATAGGTGTCCGTGGATCAGAAACCCCGGCATCTTTGGCGCGCCAGGTAGGGGGCGTCGAAGTTGTGTGAACCAGATCCGGCGTTCTCGCAGGCTAGATCTTCATCGTCCTCAGATCCGGCGTTCTCGCGGGCTAGATCTTCATCATCTCCATCAACATGCCGCCGAAGAAGAAGGTTTCGGAGGCAGCTGCTCCGTCCGCACCGACGGCCAAAGATAAGTTGCCAAAGTTTGAGCAATCAGATTTTCTAGATTTGAAGTTGCCTCCCTTGAACGACCACTCTTTGTATGGGAAACCTGTGCGCGGAGGAGTCAACTCGTAGCTAGCTGCGCCCTTGCGTTGTTTCGAGCTCGCTCAACAACATTGGGTGAGCTGCGGCTAGTTGCTTAACTAGCCCCGCCCTTGCATTGTTTCGAGCCTGCTCAACAACGTAAGTAAGCTGCGACTAGTTGCTTAACTAGTCGCGCCCTTACTTTGCTTCGAGCCCGCTCAGCAACTTAAGTGAGCTGCAGCTAGTTGCGACAAGGCTTCTTGCCGGTAGCGGCACCGCCGGTAGGCTGCTGACGTTCCGCACTCAGCGCTCACGGCTCAGGTGCCCGCACCGGCAAGTTCCCTGCAAGCGTAGGGCGAAAACATACAAAGGGAGAAATCAAGTAAAGGGAGTAACGCTGCGGTCGTTCCCATGACCAAGCCGTATTACAAAGATAGCTTGTCGCAGCTCTAACAGATTGTTCCCGTAACATGATGGGCAGTGACAAGCTTTGCTCCGGCAAGCTTGCCGAGGAACGTCACGCTCCGGCAGACCCGCAAGTTCTCGCCGTAGAAGCGGACGTTCTCGCAGCCGCAGAATCGCCTTTAGTCCCTGTTGTCGAGCCACAAGCTCCAGCATGGGCACAACAAATTGTCCGCCTCCTTCAGACAGGAGAGCTTCCCGGAGAGCCAGAAGAAGCGGAAAGAGTAACCCGGCAGTCAAGTATGTACCAGTTTGTCGACAAGACACTGTACAGAAGAAGACTCAACGGTGTGAAATTGAAGCGTATTCACCGGGAAGACGGACAAAGGCTGTTGGCAGAAATGCATGGCAATCGAGTAAACACCTACTCCCCGGTAAGCAATAACGAGCTGTAAGGCTCCATATCTGTATTTTCTCTTCTTTCTTTTTCACAAGGAAAGGAAGGCTCTCTCGCGCACAAGTTTGCCGGGAGGGAGAGGAGAAGATGATGGTATGGACCAGGCGTCGTTCAAGAGTTTCGCCTTGCCGGGAAGCAAACAACAGAAAAGATAAGTTGCCAAAGCTTGAGCAGTCAGATTTTTTAAATTTTAAAGTTATCCCCCTTGAACGGCCGCGCCTTGTATGGAGAGCCTGTGCGCGGAGGAGCCAGCTCGTAGCTAGCTGCGCCCTTGCCTTGTTTTGGGTGAGCTGCGGCTAGTTACTTAACTAGCCCCGCCCTTGCCTTGTTTCGAGCCTGCTCAACAACGTAAGTGAGCTGCGACTAGTTGCTCAACTAGCCGCGCCCTTACTTTGCTTCGAGCCCGCTCAGCAACTTAAGTTAGCTGCGGCTAGCTGCGACAAGGTTTCTTGCCGGTAGCGGCACCGCCAGCAGGCTGCTGACATTCCGCACTCAGCACTCACGGCTCAGGTGCCTGCACCGGCAAGTTCCCTAAAAGCGTAGGGTAAAAGCATACAAGGCAAGGAATCAAGTAAAGGGGAATAACATAGCGATCACTGCCCATAGGGAGGATACATTACAAAATAACTTGTCGCAGCTCTAACAGATGCTTTCTATGGCATAGCCAGCAGCGACAAGGAAAGAAGGAAGCAGACGGCCTAGTCAACGCGGTCGCCCTCAACCCTCTTGATCCCGCCCACCTTGTCCACAATGGGTGCGACGAGGGCCTTGAGCTCCTCCTGATCGATATCAGGCGGCAAGGGTCTGAGGACGTTGTTGAGGCGGAGGCCTGGATTGCGGAAGGCCACCTTCATCAACACCTTCTGAAGGGCTCCCGCACAGATCTCGCGCGACTCGTCAGCCAGCTGCTTCGGGATCCTATCCCGGAGTCGCTGGAGGGCCGTCGCCACGCCCTTGAAGAACAGAGTGAGCTTGGCGCTGGGCTGGAGGTTCTCGTCGGAGGAGTACCCGAAGTCTTCCACCCCCAGCTGCGCCAGCTCCTTGTCGATGTCCCCGGCGGTGTTCACGAGGCTCTTCGTCCAGTGCTCCACCGTATCCCTAAAGGCGTTTTGGGTGGTGGCAGCACTCTCCAGCAACGCCTTATCGGCTTCGATCTCCTTCTTCAGGGTCGCCTCTTGCTCCTTGGCGCCGTCCAGCGCCTTGGTCAAAGCGACCAGCTTCGACTCAAGAGCGGAGTTGGAGACCTTGGCGGCGCTGAGCTCCTTGCCCTTCTCGGAGAGATCGGCCTCCAGCCACGCCACCCTCGTCTTCAACTCCTCCTTGGCGGCCTCGGCGGCGGCGGCAGCGTCCTCCGCTTGCTTGAGGGCTCCGCCAAGCTTCTCCTCGCGCGCGGCAAGCTCCTCCTCGTGAGTGTCGAGGTTGACCTTCCGCTGCGCCAGCTCGCCCTCCTCCGCGGCTAGCTTCACAGCGGCAAGTCACTGCAGCTCCTCGGCCTCGGCCTTCTCGAGGAGGAAGGCCTTCCGCGCTTCAGCGAGCTGCTCCCGCTCCTCCACCAGGGATCAGACGGCTTCCCAGTGGAAACCCCGGAGCTCCTCCGCGCGCCTTTCGATGTCGGCTCCCGCCTTCGCGACAAGCGCCTTGCGGGCCTCCAGCTTGGCTTGTCGCGCGCGGTAGAGCGACATCAACCTGCGCAGCAGCCGCTCTTCCTCGGGCTCGTTGCTGCTGCTGTTTGGCGCGTCGGCCAGCTTCAGTCCCGCGGAGGTGAGCACTTCTCCGTCGAAGGTTTCCCCCTCGACCGGCGCCCTGGAGCTTGACGCCCAGGGGAGGTTGACGAAGACGCCTTCGCCGGCTTTCAAGTAAACGCCCGGCTGGGGCTCCTCGGTGCTTGGCGCGGCGGCTTCGGCGGACGGGTCGGCGGTCGGTGCAGCGCCTGGTGCTCCTGCGGCCTCTGGGCCATCAGTACGATCGCCAGACCCCTCGCCAGTCGCCGCGGCACCAGCCTTCGCGGCCTCGGCGCCGGCGGGATCACCCGCGCCGGCTACGTCCTCGGCGGCGACCTCGGTCTCCATCCGCTCCGCAGCAGGTGGGTCTGACAGCCGGCAAGGGGAGAAGAATCAAGCAAAATCCAGCAAAAATTCAAAAAGACCAAAGGAAGAAGAACCCGAGAGAAGTTGCGAGGCAAGAGGAGTACCTGCGCCCAGCTCTGCGGTCGTGGTCTCCGCTGTCGGAGGGCCGCTGACGCTGTCCCTCGCCGGAGGACCCTCCCTTGCCGGAGACTTCTCCATTACCGGGAAGCCTTCCCTTGCCGGAGAGCCCTCCCTTGTCAGGAAATTTTCCCTCGTCGGAGAATTCTCCCTTGGCTCCTGGTGGGGCTGCTCGGCTCCTACACAAGTCAACAAGTAGATATCAGCAAAGACAAGTACCCAAGTGCGCCTCGCGGCGGGAAGTAAATCACACACTTACGCTGGGGGCTGCCATGGAGGAAAGTCGCCAGCTCCGGCAAGGTTATCTCGGGCACGCCACCCGTTGTCGCAGGGGGCTCGTCCTCGATGGTGATCGCCGGGGCCTTAGCTCTCTTTGCCGCTCTCTGGGCCAGAGTCCTAAAGAGGAACAGATTCAGGGAAGGGCAAGTGAGAAACAAGACCAACAGCAAGGGTTGGAGAAATGCAAGTACAACGAGAGAAGCTTACTCTCCCTCTTCTTCCTCGTAGGAGCTTAACGATGAGAAGTCAAAGCCTGGCGCGCGCCCGGCGCGAGGAGGCGGAGGAGAAGCTTCCCTTGGCCGCTTGCGGGAGCAGTGGCGGCGGTCTGAGACGACCCCGCTCCGGCCTTGGCGCGGCGTGAGTAGCGGCAGGGACTGAAGCGGTGGTCCGGCTAGACTCCGCTCCAGTTGCCGTCGTAGCATGAGGCGCTCCCGCGGCAACGGTGTTTGCCGTGGTCGAGCGTGTCACGCGGCGTGGCGACTGTTGGCCCGCTTGCCGCTCCGCCACATCACCAACCTTGCGGAGAGCCTTCTTGGTGGGGATGGAGGCTCTGCTTCTGGTGGGCTGTCTGAAGACGAGGTGGAAGAAGAGTCGATTTGCAACGAGCCGCTCGTGTCCTATGGCGGGCTCGGCTCGCTCGGCGTCACGCCCGGCAAGTCTTCTTGCGGCAGGCCTCGCTAGCTCGGCGCGGCTTGCCTACTTCTGCTGCACACTCAGCCTCTGCCAGTGATGAACTCCCTCGCCCGCGGCTCGCGGCTGGCCGCGGCGCTCCTTCGCAGCGCTGGTGGTGCTGATGCGCGCGCATCTCCGCGTAGTGGTGTCGGCGGGTGTAGGCGTGCCTTCTCGTCGGGGCGGACGCACTTCGCTACCAAGTCGTCGAAGAATCTGCTGGCACGACCTCGTCGTGCAGGCTCCTGCCAAGTGGCACAATCCGTGTGGAGTCGCACTCCGGCTCTCATTGCGCGGATGCGGTCAAGCAGGCGAATTGTTGCACAGCAGGCACGACGCCCCCGGCATACCTGAACACCGTGGGTGCTGGGGGTCATATTGACAGGCTCCTGCAGCATCGGCGTTGAGCTCCAGGACTGTGAAGTTGTTATGTTGAGGCCGCCGCAGCCTCATGATATCTGCCGCGTTCTTGAACTCCCAGTGGGCCTCCCTCGTTCCTGACCGAGGGGAGCGATGCGGCGGCGAAGGAAGTCTGCGCCAACAGCGCACCGACAGTAAGCCCGGCGAGCTGAGGCGCAGGATCCTGGTGGCAGCAATTCTCAGCCTGTCGTCCTCCGGGGCCAGGTCGCTCCAATCGCTGCCGCGTGCTACTGGTGGTTTGGCGCCGGGTGGTGAATGGCTGCGGATCCTCTTCGTCAATCCAGCACCAATCCGCCCTCCACTCCTCCCACTTGCCGCGGAACTCTCCCCTCCAGATAGGCCTCCTTCTTGCCGGCCCTTGAGATCCAGGCGATTCCGCCGGATAGAGCCTCTCCCCTCTCTACTCGGGGTATGAAAAAGTGGCGGAAGAGGGCTACGTTGCGAAGGACTCCGACAAAGTTTTCGCACAGATGCGCGAAAACTGCCATTGTCAGGACGGCGTTGGGGGTGAAGTCGAGGAGATGGAATCCATAGGTGTTCATGATGTCACAGAAGAAATCAGAGAAAGGCGGGCAGAGCCCGCAGTAGAAGAACAATGTGAAGAAGGCGTATCCATTCGGAGCCTCCTTGCAAGCGGCGGCGGGGAGTACCTTTGTGCGCGGATGCGCGCGCGTCTCCGCCGACCAGAACAGAGAGTAGTCCTCCCACAGCTCCTTCGCGCCGAGCCTGGGGGGGAAAACGGACCGCTTCTTCCACAGCGCCGCGAGCCGCTGCGCCTCGGTCGTATTCACGGCCTTCCCCTTGTCGGCTTTTGGAGCCATGGCGGAAGCAGTGGAGGAGGTCGACGGCGTTGGTGGTGCTAGTGGCGATGGGGGGCGGAGCGCTGCTCTCTCTCTCTCTGCTTTGGGGAGGCGAGGGAGCGGTGGAGATTTCTGAGATTGGGAACGGCAACGGGCGAATGGGCCAACTACCCCTGTTCCCCCTACTTTTAAAAGGGGGGGGCGTTCCACATTTCGAGAAAAGGAACCCCCACGACCTCCCCATGACGCCGCATTCAACGCGCGCCGTTCGGGGAGGGCGCGGTGGAAGCGGAGAGGTCTGCGGCGTGACCTAGGCCGCGCGTGCCCGTGCACTGTTTTGGGCCTGGCCCAACAGCGCTCGGCACCGTGTCTGGCCTAGGCCCGGGGGCTCCTGTCGGTGTACTAGAGTAGGGGTACCCTAGTATCCCGAACTTGTGCACGGGCAGTCGCAGCATCCCCGCGGCAAGGCTTGCCGAGTGACCGCCAAGACCCTCCGCGGCTACTTCAAAGACCATTCAAGAACAAAGTACTCAAAACAAGGCCCCGGCAAGAGGAGCTTGCCGGGAAGGCAAACCAAGGCCCCAGCAAGAGGAGCTTGCCGGGAAGGCTATCAAAGGTACCTCGAGACCCCGGCGAGAGGAGCTTGCCGGGAAGTCCACTCGAGGCATTTCAAGGAACTCGCCACGGCGCGCTACGCGCCCCGGCAAGACCCGGCGAGCGACAAGCTCCCGGGCGCGACAAGACGACGAACGCGGCAAGGCGCTGGCCGCGGCGAACCGCCTCTCCGAGCCCACGCTCTAGCACACCCGCCCACGTGTCGCTCTCCCGAGCACACGTGGCGGGAGGCCGTGCAGCTAGGGGCGCGTGGTGGCGAGCAGGCGCTGGCAAGATAACCATCATGGCAAACGGTGGCGTCCCTAGCGGTCCCTCTCGGTACTGTTTAGGCGACACAGACGGGCATTTAATGCCCTTGTCCCCTGCCGTCAGGGTTAGGTTCGATAACACTGTAGCGGATAGCTGTGCCTACTACAGCACCTAGCTGTGCCTATCCTTGGCACCTTTTCCATTTTTGCCCTTTACCTCTGTTGCTATGTCGGTAACCCCTTGAGCATATAAAAGGAGGCCCGAGTGCAACGAAGGGGGGGAGTCACTTCGAACACTCACGCTCGGTCTTGCTAGCCGCCGGTGTGTACTGTAGCACTCCGCGCTCCCGAGCTAGAAATCAATACCAAACCACAAAGCAGGAGTAGGGTTTTACGCATCCGTGCGGCCCGAACCTGGGTAAATCGCTCGCGTGCTTCGCCTCGATTTGCCCTTCGCACGACCAACCGCTCGCGTGTTTCGCCTCGATCTGCTCTTTGCGCAACCTCCGCCCCCCGCCAAACCAAAAGGGACCCGGTCCGCCGGTCCCATAGGTGTCCGTGGATCAGAAACCCCGGCAGATGTGATATTAGGCATGGATTGGTTATCAAAGTATGGAGGGAACATTGAATGCGCCAGTAAGTCAATTTTGCTTACGACGCCAGAAGGAAGAAGGATCAAGTACGTATCCCGGCATGTGCCGAAGAGGACTCAAGGAAATTCCTTATCAGGAGTTGTGCAGGATGAAGTACCAGTGGTGAAGGATTTCCCTGATGTATTGCCACAGGAGTTGCCAGGCATGCCATCGGATAGAGATATTGAGTTTTTGATAGAGCTTTTGCCAGGCACATGGCCAATATCTAAGAGACCATATAGGATGCCCGCAAAAGATTTGGAAGAGATTAAGAAGCAGATTAAAGAGTTACTGGATAAAGGTTATATTCGCCCAAGTTCTTCGCCTTGGGGATCGCCAGTACTTCTAGTGGATAAGAAGGATGGATCATTAAGGATGGTTGTTGATTATCGAGGATTAAATGAAGTAACAATCAAGAACAAGTACCCACTGCCGATGATCAATGATCTGTTTGATCGATTGCAAGGAGCTAAGCTATTTTCCAAGATCGATCTGTGATCAGGATACCATCAGTTGAAGATTCGAGAGCAGGATATACCTAAGACGGCTTTTACCACCAGGTATGGGCTGTACGAGTATACCATTATGTCATTTGGTCTGACTAACGCACCTGCATATTTCATGAACATGATGAACAAGGTTTTTATGGAGTTTTTGGATAAGTTCGTCGTGGTGTTCATTGATGATATTTTGGTCTACTCAAAGAATGAAGAGGAGCATAAGGAGCATTTGTGTTTGGTACTTGAGAAGCTCAGAGAACATCAGTTATATGCCAAGTTCAGAAAATGTGAGTTTTGGTTGAAGGAAGTTGGATTCCTCGGACACGTTATATCCGGAGAAGGTATAGCAGTAGATCCCACCAAGGTTGTCACTATGACAAATTGGGAAGCACCAACAACAGTTGGAGAGATCCGGAGTTTTCTTGGACTTGAAGGATACTACCGGAGATTCATTGAGAATTTCTCAAAAATTGCGAAGCCTATGACAGAGTTGTTGAAGAAGGATACCAAGTTTAAATGGACTGAGGAATGTGAGACCAGTTTCCAGGAGTTGAAGAAACGTTTGGTTACATCACCAGTGTTGATTCTGCCAGATCAAAGCAAGGATTATGAGGTGTATTGCGATGCTTCACGTCGAGGACTTGGAGCAGTGGTTATGCAGGAGGGAAGAGTTGTTTCGTATGCTTCACGACAGCTGAAACCTGATGAGTTGAATTATGCCACGCATGATTTGGAGTTAGCAGCCGTAGTGCATGCATTAAAGACTTGGAGACATTTTCTCATTGGAAACCATTGTGAAGTGTACACGGATCACAAGAGTTTGAAGTATAGTTTCACGCATAAGGAGATAAATCTCAGGCAAAGGAGATGGTTGGAGCTCATCAAGGATTATGATATGAGATTGCATTATCATCCCGGAAAGGCTAACGTAGTAGCCGATGCGCTGAGCCGTAAGAGCCATGTCAACACACTAATGACGGGAGATTTACCAAAGGAGTTAGCCGAGGACCTTCGTGAGCTATGTTTGGAGATAGTTCCGAGAGGCTATGTAGTGGCATTGGAGATTCAGTCTACTTTGATGGATAAGATCAGAGAAGCTCAGAAGACTGACAAGGAGGTTGCCTCTATAAAGGAGAAGATGAGCAAAGGAAAAGTTAAAGGATTTCGTGAGGATGAGCATGATACCCTATGGTTTGAAGATCTTGTTTATGTGCCTAACGACCCGGAGATCAGGAAGTTGATTCTACAGGAGGCCCATAATTCACCATATTCGATTCACCCAGGAAATACCAAGATGTATTTGGATTTGAATGATACTTTCTGGTGGACCGGAATGAAGAAGAATATTGCGGAGTATGTAGCAGTTTGTGATGTATGTCAGAGAGTAAAGGCAGAGCATCAGAAGCCAGCGGGATTGTTACAGCCATTGCCAATACCCGAATGGAAGTGGGATAAGCTAGGCATGGATTTTATTACAGGATTGCCCAGAACTCGTTCAGACTATGACTCGATTTGGGTTGTAGTCGATCATTTGACAAAGGTAGCTCATTTCATCCCAGTGAAAACTACTTACACCAGTGCTAAGTTGGCAAAGATATACATGACCAGGATCGTATGTCTGCATGGAGTTCCGAGGAGCATTGTATCAGATAGAGGAACCCAGTTTACCTCAAAGTTCTGGAATCAGTTGCACGAAACTTTGGGTACCAGGCTAGAGTTCAGTACAACTTTTCATCCACAGACAGATGGACAGACCGAGAGAGTCAATCAGATTTTGGAGGATATGCTGAGAGCTTGTGCGCTAGATTATGGATCTAGTTGGGACGACAATTTTCCATATGCAGAGTTCTCTTACAACAATAGTTATCAATCCAGTTTGAAGATGGCCCCTTTCGAAGCCTTATACGGAAGGAGGTGCAGGACCCCATTTTCGTGGGATGAAGTTGGAGACCGCCATTTGTTTGGATCGGATTTGATTAAGGAGTCTGAACAGAAGGTGAAATTGATTCACAATAGGCTCAAGGTAGCCCAGTCCCGGCAAAAGAGCTACGCAGATTCTAAATGCAAGGAGACAGTTTACGAAGTCGGAGACCGAGTTTATCTTCGAGTATCTCCACTTCGAGGAGTTAAGCGCTTTGGAGTTAAGGGAAAGTTAGCGCCACGTTTTGTAGGACCATACAAGGTTTTGGAGCGTATGGGAGAAGTAGCCTACAAGTTGGAAATTCCCGAAGGATTGTCAGGAGTTCACGATGTATTCCACGTTTCCCAGTTGAAGAAGTGCCACGCTGAGATGGCTGATATACCGCTGAGGGATACAGTGTCGTTGGAAGCGATTTAGTTGGACAGTGATTTGACCTATGAGGAGAAACCAGTCAAGATTCTTGAGTATGCCAGCCGAGTCACCCGCAACAAGGTTATCAAGTTTTGCAAAGTTCAGTGCAGCCACCACACCGAGGATGAAGCCACCTGGGAGCGAGAGGAAGATCTGCTGAAGGATCACCCTCACCTATTTTCTAGCCAACCAGAATCTCGAGGGCGAGATTCATCTTAAGGGGGGTAGGTTTGTAACATCCCAAATTTTCAATTTGGAATGTTATACATTAGATCATCACTGCATATCATATTTTCTTGCTTTTGGTTTGATCCTAGAAATTCTACGCAACTCAAGGACCCTCGAAGAGAGTTGGAGATTTCGTTATTTTCATATTTGAGTTTTTCTCAAAATTTGAAAATAGGATCATTTGATTTTATTTATTTTATCTTCAATTATTTCTATTATAAATATGAGAGAGGGAATAAAATGACTTTCCCAAAATAAACAAATATTGAGGATTTAATAAAAAAATCAAATAAGATTTATTTTGGAGTTTTTGCTATTTTATTTGAATTTAGGAAAAATTGCACGTTTTTCAAAACTGCATTTTAGGGCCAAGAAAATGTTCATCTTGTTCTAAATATTTTATTTAGACGGTGAATTTTTTTTGGCATTTTTAGATTTATATTTATTTTTCTAGGATATTTCTTTGTTCAGCGGGATTATTTAAAAAAACAAATCTCCGCGCCCGACTGGGCCAAAGGCCGAGCCGAGCCAGGCCGGCCCGCGCCGCCGCCGCCTTCCCCGCGCCGCGGCGCCGCCGACCCGGACTCCTCCCCGCCGCCACCTTGCCCCTCCCCCAAGTAGCCACCCCACCTTTTAAATACCGCCGCCGCCCTCCCCACCCTGCCACCCGACCGGCCCCACCGCTGATAGCAGCAGCAGCCGAGCCGCCGCCTTGCGGCGCCACCTCCCGCCGCCGCCGCCGTAGCCCCGCCACCCCATGCCGCCCCGCCGCCGCACCGGAACCCCGCCGGAGCCGAGCCGAGGTAGCCGCCCCGCCGCCCCGGTTTTCTAAAGAAACCGATCCGGTTTTTTAGAAAACCCTAGATTCGATTTTTTAATAGATCAGTTTTATTTTTTTCTGGTTTATTTATTTAGCGAGCGTTCGCCCGTTCATTCGTTTTAACGGACGAATTCGCCGTTTAGTTTCAGTTAACGAACGTTCGTTCGTTAATCTGTTCGTCAGTTTTTCTTTTTCTCGGATTTTTCCGCGGTTATTTCTGATCGCGATTTCTGATCTGATTTTCGTTCTAGTATAACTTTTTGCTCGTTTATCGGAATCAGGCGATTCAAGCGCCTGGAGTTTCATCTCGAAACCCTCTTTCCGTTTAACCTACTCAAACAAGATTTTGCTTCTGTAAAATTAGACTTAGATCCAGATTAGTAAATGAAGTTTGTTTCTTTCGTCGTTTGACTTTCGTTGCTCCGTTCGATTTGATTCTTTTTGTAAACCGGAGTTCTTAAGTTGAACTTTCTGGTTAGATCTCTTATTTGAGTTTTACCCGTGCATTAGATGAGTACTTATTGTATGCTTGCTTGTTTGTTTGCGATAGAGTACCTGGAGTGCGCCGCTTGCTACTTTGAATCTCTAGGTTTCGCGGATCATCAGCAAGGCAAGTAACACTTTGATCATACCTCTTTACTACGCAGTTTTTATTGCATTAGATCAATCCTCAAACAATTGCATGATTAGGATTGATTAATATGTGGGTTTTGGGAAGTAGATGAGGTAGTACCTATTACTTGTTTTATTATCAAACCCTTGGGAGTTACTTCTACGTTTGCTTGTTATGCCATGCTATGCTAGTAGACGTGGATTGGGTGAGTGTATCCATGACAAATGTGAGATTCTTAAATTAACGGTTTATTTAAGGTGGCAACTTAAACACACATGTGGGTGGATTGAGGCACCTGGGTATTCCAGCGATTGCCTGATTTTCTTTATGGACCGCCACCCAGGCTCAAAGGGATCATGAGATTATTCATACTAGAAACTTCCGTGTGCAGCCACAAGCTACTATGGGCTCTAGCATAGTTGACTAAGTCGTGCAAACTCTTACAATGGTAGACTAGCAGATGTAGGGGATGTAGGTTGGTATTGTCTACCCGATCGTAAGGTGCTAGCGCTTCTGAAAGACTATGTCTCGGTCATCCGTTTCTCAAACATCATGTAGTGCGAGAATCCCAACGGAGGAGATCGAGTCTTGTGGGGAAAAGTGTGCAAACCTCTGCAGAGTGTATAAACTAATCATGGTTAGTCGTGTCCCCGGTTATGGACGTCTTGAGTATCTAGTACTTGGATTATCATGTGAATCTCATCATGTTACTTTAATTAATATTGTTGGGTTTTAATGATGATGCTTAATTGGGATTGAGAGGGTGTCAACGCTCTCAATGTTTAACAACCACCATGATAGTTGAATAAAATTTATTCCTTTGCAGTAGGGAAAATTTGGCTCTATGCAAAAACTGTAACCATAGAGCTTTCCACCAGCCATATATGCATGTAGTATAGCTTTATTTCTTTCATTACTCACTATGTGTTACATTGCCAGCATATTCCATGTGCTGACCCATTTTCGGGCTGCAATGTTCATGTTGCAGACTTTTCAGACGACGAGTAAGGTGCCTTTAGGTCGTGGTTCTATACTCAGTGATGCCGTTGGAGTTGACGGACTCACTTATCTTTCAAGCCTTCCCTTGTTATCGTTATTAGATGGCCTTAAGCCATATTTATTATAATAAGTTCTCTTTTGAGACATTCGATGTAATAAGTGTGTGATTGCTACTCTGTTATAAATCCTTCAAGTACTGTGTGTGTCAGCATTACTGATCCAGGGATGACACTAAAGCACAGAGATCCGACTGTTTGAGGTTTGGTCGCTACAGAGAGAGGGGCTGCCAAGGGCTGGCCGCCCCCATGGGCCTAGTCTGAATTGGACTAGGGGAGGGGCAGCGCCCCCTCCTTCCTTCTCTTCCCCCTACTCCCTTCTTCTCGCAGTAGGACTAGGAAAAGGGGGAGTCCTACTCCTACTAGAAGGAGGATTCCTCTCCCCTTGGCGTGCCTATGAGGGCCGGCCGGCCTCCCCCCTCCTTTATATCGGTGGGGAGGGGGGCACCCTAGAACACATCAAAGTTGATCTTAGCCGTGTGCGGTGCCCCCTCCACATATTTCCACCTCGGTCATATCATTGTAGAGCTTAGGTGAAGCCCTGTGTTGGTAACTTCATCATAACCGTCAACACGTCGTCGTGCTGACGAAACTCTCCCTCGACCTCAGCTGGATCTAGAAGTTTTAGGGACGTCACTGAGATGAACGTGTGCAGATCGCGGAGGTGTCGTGCATTCGGTACTTGATCGGTTGGATCGCGAAGACGTTCGACTACATCAATCGCGTTACTAAACGCTTCCACTTTTGGTTTACGAGGGTACGTGGACACACTCTCCCGCTCGTTGCTATGCATCACATAGATAGATCTTGCGTGATCGTAGGTAAATTTTTTGAAATTACTGCGTACCCCAGCAGTGGCATCCGAGCCAGGTCTATGCGTATATGTTATATGCACAAGTAGAACACAAAGAGTTGTGGGCGATAATAGTCATACTGCTTACCGGCATGTCATACTTTGATTCGGCGGTATTGTTGGATGAAGCGGCTCAGACCGACATTACGTGTACGCTTACGCGAGACTGGTTCTACCGACGTGCTTCGCACACAGGTGGCTACTGGGTGTCTATTTCTCCTACTTTAGTTTAATCGAGTGTGACTATGCCCAGTCCTTGTTGAAGGTTAAAACAACAAACTTGAGGAAAAATCATTGTGGTTTTGATGCGTAGGTAAGAACGGTTCTTGCTAAGCCCATAGCAGCCTCGTAAAACTTGCAACAACAAAGTAGAGGACGTCTAACTTGTTTTTGCAGGGCATGTTGTGATGTGATATGGTCAAGACGTGATTATATAAATATTTGTATGAGATGATCATGTTTTTTAACACAGTTATCGGCAACTGGCAGGAGCCATATGGTTGTCGCTTTATTGTGTGAAATGCAATCGCCATGTAATTACTTTACTTTATCACTAAGCGGTAGGGATAGTCGTAGAAGCAATAGTTGGTGAGACGACAATGATGCTTCAATGGAGATCAAGTTGTCAAGCCGGTGACAATGGTGATCATGACGGTGCTTTGGAGATGGAGATCAAAGGCACAAGATGATGATGGCCATATCATATCACTTATATTGATTGCATGTGATGTTTATCTTTTATGCATCTTATTTTTCTTAGTATGACAGTAGCATTATAAGATGATCCCTCACTAAATTTCAAGGTATAAGTGTTCTCCCTGAGTACACACCGTTGCTACAGTTCTTCGTGCCGAGACACCACGTGATGATCGGGTGTGATAAGCTCTACGTTCACATACAACAGGTGCAAGCCAGATTTGCACACGCAGAATACTCGGGTTAAACTTGACGAGCCTAGCATATGCAGATATGGCCTCGGAACACTGAGACCGAAAGGTCGAGCGTGAATCATATAGTAGATATGATCAACATAGTGATGTTCACCACTGAAAACTACTCCATCTCACGTGATGATCGGACATGGTTTAGTTGATATGGATCACATGATCACTTAGATGATTAGAGGGATGTCTATCTAAGTGGGAGTTCTTAATTAATATGATTAACTGAACTTTAATTTATCATGAACTTAGTCCTGATAGTATTTGCATATCTATGTTGTAGATCAATAGCTTTCTATATAGCTTCCAGTTTATTTCTGATATGTTCCTAGAGAAACATAAGTTGAAAGATGATAGTAGCAATGGTGCGGACTTGGTCTGTGATCTGAGGATTATCCTCATTGCTACACAAAATAATTATGGCCTTGACGCACCGCTAGGTGACAGACCTATTGCAGGAGCAGATGCACACGTTATGAACGTTTGACAAAGCTCGGTATGATGACTACTTAATAGTTTAGTGCACCATGCTTTACGGCTTAGAACTGGGACTTGAAAAACGTTTTGAATGCCATGGAGCATATAAGATGTTCTAAGAGTTGAAATTGGTATTTCAGACTCATGCCTGAGTTGAGAGGTATGAGACCTCTGACAAATATTTTTCCTACAAGATGGAGGAGAATAGCTCAACCAGTGAGCATGTGCTCAGAATGTCTGAGTACTACAAGCACTTGAATCAAGTGGGAGTTAATCTTCCAGATAAGATAGTGATTGACAGAGTTCTCTGGTCACTATCACCAAGTTACTGGAACTTTGTAATGAACTATAATATGCAAGGGATGACGAAAATGATTCCCCGAGCACTTCACGATGCTGAAATCGGCGAAGGTAGAAATCAAGAAAAGCATCAAGTGTTGATGGTTGGAAAGACCACTAGTTTCAAGTAAAAGGGCAAGGGAAAGGAAGGGAACTTCAAGAAGAATGGCAAGCAAGTTTCCATTCCCATGAAGAAGCCCAAAGCCAGACCCAAGCCTGAAACTGAGTGCTTCTACTGCAAAGGAAATGGTCACTGGAAGTGGAACTACCCTAGATACTTGGCGGATAAGAAGGATGGCAAAGTGAACAAAAGTATATTTGATATACATGTTATTGATGTGTACTTTACTAGTGTTTATAGCAAACCCTCAGTATTTGATACTGGTTTAGTTGCTAAGAGTAGTAACTAAAAACAGGAGATGCAGAATGAACACAGACTAGTTATGAGCGAAGTGACGATGTGTGTTGGAAATGATTCCAAGGTTGATAAGATCACCATCGCACACTCCCTCTACCTTCGAGATTAGCGTTGGACCAAAATAAATGTTATTTGGTGTTTGCGTTGAGCATGAATATGATTGGATCATGTTTATTGCAATACGGTTATTCATTTAAGTCAAAGAATAATTTAAGATAGAGAATAATTGTTATTCTGTTACATGAATAAAACCTTATATGGTTACACACCCAATGAAAATGGTTCGTTGGATCTCGATCGTAGTGATACACATATTCATAATATTGAAACCAAAAGATGCAAAGTTAATGATGATAGTGCAACTTATTTATGGCACTGCCGTTTAGGTCATATTGGTGTAAAGCGCATGAAGAAAATCCATGCTGATGGGCTTTTGGAATCACTTGATTATGAATCAGTTGATGCTTGCAAACCGTGCCTCATGGGCAAGATGACTAAGACTCCATTCTCCGGAACAATGGAGCAACCAACTGACTTATTGGAAATAATACATACTGATGTATGCAGTCCGATGAATGTTGAGGCTCGCGACGGGTATCATTATTTTCTGACCTTCACAGATGATTTGAGCAGATATGGGTATATCTACTTAATGAAACACAAGTCTGAAACATTTGAAAAGTTCAAAGAATTTCAGAGTGAAGTGGAGAATCATCGTAACAAAAATAAAAGTTTCTACGATATGATCGCAGAAGAAAAATATTTGAGTTGCGAGTTTGGCCTTCAGTTAAAACAACGTGAAATAGTTTCACTACTCACGCCACCTAGAACACCACAGTGTAATGGTGTGTCCGAACATCATAACCGTACTTTATTAGATATTGTGCGATCTATGATGTCTCTTACCAATTTACCACTATCGTTTTGGGGTTATGCATTAGAGACAGCTACATTCACGTTAAATAGGGCACCATCTAAATCCGTTGAGATGACACGTATGAACTATGGTTTGGCAAGAAACCTAAGCTGTTCGTTTCTTAAAGTTTGAGGTTGCAATGCTTATGTGAAAAAGTTTCAACCTGATAAGCTCAAACCCAAATCGGAGAAGTGCGTCTTCATAGGATACCCAAAAAGAAAATGTTGGGTACACCTTCTATCACAGATCGAAGGCAAGATATTCATTGCTGAGAATGGATCCTTTCTAGAGAAGGAGTTTCTCTCGAAAGAAGTGAGTGGGAGGAAAGTAGAACTTGATGAGGTAACTGTACCTGCTCCCTTATTGGAAAGTAGTTCATCATAGAAATCTGTTCCTGTGACTACTACACCAATTAGTGAGGAAGCTAATGATGATGATCATGTAACTTCAGATCAAGTTACTACCGAACCTCGTAGGTAAACCAGAGTGAGATCCGCACCAGAGTGGTACGGTAATCCTGTTCTGGAGGTCATGTTACTTGACCATGACGAAGCCTACGAACTATGAGGAAGCGATGATGAGCCCAGATTCGCGAAATGGCTTGAGGCCATGAAATCTGAGATGAGATCCATGTATGAGAACAAAGTATGGACTTTGATTGACTTGCCCATTGATCGGCGAGCCATTGAGATTAAATGGATCTTCAAGAGGAAGATGGACGCTGATAGTAGTGTTACTATCTACAAAGCTAGAATTGTCGCAAAAAGGTTTTCGACAAGTTCAAGGTGTTGACTACGATGAGAGTTTCTCACTCGTATCTATGCTTAAGTCTGTCCGAATCATGTTAGCAATTGCCGCATTTTATGAAATCTGGCAAATGGATAAAAAAACTGCATTCCTTAATAGATTTATTAAAGAAGAGTTGTATATGATACAACCAGAGGTTTTGTCAATCCTAAAGGTGCTAACAAAATATGCAAGCTCCAGCGATCCATCTATGGACTGGTGCAAGCATCTCGGAGTTGGAATATACGCTTTGATAAGTTGATCAAAGCATATAGTTTTATACAGACTTGCGATGAAGTCTGTATTTACAAGAAAGTGAGTGGGAGCACTACAACATTTCTGATAAGTATATGTGAATGACATATTATTGATCCGAAATAATGTAGAATTATTCTGCAAAGCATAAAGGAGTGTTTGAAAGGAATTTTCCAAAGAAAGACCTCGGTGAAGCTGCCTTACATATTGAGACATCAAGATCTATAGAGATAGATCAAGACGCTTGATAAGTTTTTTTTCAATGAGTACATACCTTGACAAGATTTTGAAATAGTTCAAAATGGAACAGTCAAAGAAGGAGTTCTTGCCTGTGTTACAAGGTGAAAGTGAGTAAGACTCAAAACCCGACCACGGCAGAAGATAGAGAGGAATGAAAGTCATTCCCTATGCCTCATCCATAGGTTCTATAAAGTATGCCATGCGGTGTACCAGACCTATTGTATACTCTACCCTGAGTTTGACAAGAAAGTACAATTGTGATCTAGGAGTAGATCACTGGACATTGGTCAAAATTATCCTTAGTAGAATAAGGATATGTTTCTCGATTATGGAGGTGACAAAAGATTCGTCGTAAAGGGTTACGTCGATGCAAGTTTTGACACTGATCCAGATGACTCAAAGTCTCAATCTGGATAAATATTAAAAGTGGGAGCAATTAGCTAGAGTAGCTCCGTGCAGAGCATTGTTGACATAGAAATTTGCAAAATACTTACGGATCTGAATGTGGCAGACCCGTTGACTAAACTTCTCTCACAAACAAAACATGATCACACCTTAGTACTCTTTGGGTATTAATCACATAGCGATGTGAACTAGATTATTAACTCTAGTAAACCCTTTGGGTGTTGGTCACCTGACGATGTGAACTATGGGTGTTAATCACATGGTGATGTGAACTATTGATGTTAAATCACATGGCGATGTGAACTAGATTATTGACTCTAGTGCAAGTGGGAGACTGAAGGAAATATGCCCTAGAGGCAATAATAAAGTTATTATTTATTTCCTTATATCTTGATAAATGTTTATTATTCATGCTAGAATTGTATTACCGGAAACATAATACATGTGTGAATACATAGACAAACAGTATGTCACTAGTATGTCTCTACTTGACTAGCTCGTTGAATCAAAGATGGTTAAGTTTCCTAGCCATAGACATGGGGGTCACATCATTAGAGAATGATGTGATTGACTTGACCCATTCCGTTAGCATAGCACTTGATCGTTTAGTTTGTTGCTATTGCTTTCTTCATGACCTATACATGTTCCTATGACTATGAGATTATGCAACTCCCGTTTACCGGAGGAACACTTTGCGTGCTACCAAACGTCACAACGTAACTGGGTGATTATAAAGGTACTCTATAGGTGTCTCCGAAGGTACTTGTTGGGTTGGCGTATTTCAAGATTAGGATTTGTCACTCCGATTGTCGGAGAGGTATCTCTGGGCCCACTCGGTAATGCACATCACTATAAGCCTTGCAAGCATTGCAACTAATGAGTTAGTTGCGGGATGATGTGTTACGGAACGAGTAAAGAGACTTGCCAGTAACGAGATTGAACTAGGTATTGAGATACCAACGATCGAATCTCGGGCAAGTAACATACCGATGGCAAAGGAAACAACGTATGTTGTTATGCGGTTTGAGCGATAAAGATCTTCGTAGAATATGTGGGAGCCAATATGAGCATCCAGGTTCCGCTATTGGTTATTGACCGGAGACGTGTCTCGGTCATGTCTACATAGTTCTCGAACCCGTAGGGTCCGCACGCTTAAGGTTTCGATGACAATTATATTATGAGTTTATGAGTTTTGATGTACCGAAGGAGTTTGGAGTCCCGGATGAGATCGGGGACATGACGAGGAGTCTCGAAATGGTCGAGACGTAAAGATCGATATATTGGACGACCGGAAAGGTTTCGAGTGATTCGGATATTTTTCGGAGTACCGGAGAGTTACGGGGATTCGCCGGGGAGTATATGTGCCTTATTGGGCCATACGGGAATAGAGGAGAGAGGCCAAAAGGAAGGAGGCGCGCGCCCCCCTCTGGTCCGAATTGGACAAGGGGTGCAGCCCACTTTTCCTTGTTCATCTCCCCCTCTTTCCTTCTCTCCTACTCCAACAAGGGAAGAAGGAGTCCTACTCCCGATGGGAGTAGGACTCCTTGGCGCGCCCTCCTCCTAGGCCGGCCGCCTCCCTCCCTTGCTCCTTTATATACGGGAGCAGGGGGCACCCCATAGACACAACAGTTGATCATTGATCTCTTAGCCGTGTGCGGTGCCCCCCTCCACCATAGTCCTCGATAATATTGTAGTGGTGCTTAGGCGAAGCCCTGCGATAGTAGAACATCAAGATCGTCACCATGCCGTCGTGCTGACGGAACTCTTCCCCGACATTCTACTGGATCGGAGGCCGGGGATCGTCATTGAGCTGAACATGTGCTAGAACTCGGAGGTGCCATAGTTTTGGTGCTTGATCGGTCGGGCCGTGAAGACGTACGACTACATCAACCGTGTTGTGCTAACGCTTCCGCTTTCGGTCTACGAGGGTACGTGGACAACACTCTCCCCTCTTGTTGCTATGCATCACCATGATCTTGCGTGTGCGTAGGAAAAGTTTTGAAATTACTACATTCCCCAACAGTCTTGTAACCGGGATTCCGAGCCTGATCGGGTCTTCCTGGGAGAAGGAATATCCTTCGTTGACCGCGAGAGCTTGTGATGGGCTAAGTTGGGACACCCCTGCAGGGTTTCGAACTTTCGAAAGCCGTGCCCGCGGTTATGGGAAGATGGGAATTTGTTAATATCCGGTTGTAGAAAACTTGACAGTTAACTTAATTAAAATGCATCAACCGCGTGTGTAGCCGTGATGGTCTCTTTCCGGTGGAGTCCGGGAAGTGAACACAGTTCTTGTGTTATGATTGAACGTAAGTAGTTTCAGGATCACTTCTTGATCACTTCTAGTTCACGACCGTGCTTTTCTTCTCTTCTCGCTCTCTTTTGCGTAAGTTAGCCACCATATATGCTAGTGCTTGCTGCAGCTCCATCTCACTACCTTTTTCCTACCCATGAGCTTAAATAGTCTTGATCACGAGGGTGTGAGATTGCTGAGTCCCCGTGACTCACAGATTACTTCCAAAACCAGTTGCAGGTGCCAATGATACCAGTGCAGGTGACGCAGCTGAGCTCGAGGAGGAGCTCGATGAAGTTAGTGTTCGTTGTGTTGTTTCGTTTCCTTTGATCACTAGTGGAGCCCAGTTGGGGCGATCGGGGATCTATGCAATTGGGCTGTCTTTCTTATTTTGGTTCCGTAGTCGTACCTTGATTGTATTCTAGATGATCTAATGCTATATTCATGTATTGTGTGAAGTGGCGATTGTAAGCCAACTCTGTACCTCTTTCTTATTCAGTACATGGGATGTGTAAAGATTACCCCTCTTGCGACATGCCTACAATGCGGTTATGCCTTTAAGTCGTGCTCCGACACGTGGGAGATAGCCGCATCGTGAGTGTGACAAGTTGGTAATCAGAGACTTCCCCGACTTAGGAGCCCCCTGCTTGATCGAATCGTTGGCATTGTTGAGTCTAGAAAAATGTTTTGAGTCTTATAGGTTTATATATATATATATATATATATATATATCGGAGAGTAGGATTCTTTTTACTACTCAGTCCCTTCGTCGCTCTGGTGAGGCCTCCTGACGTAGAGTTTTGACTCTTCTCTTCTCAAATTTCACTAAAATATTTTTTTAGGATCACGCGCGTATCTTGGAATCATTCCGATGTTTTTGTGATGAGAACATTGTTCTTGGTGCCTCCTGACATTTAGGGGTTGTGGCAGTGTCCCGGGGAGTTGAGCTCCGAGGTTTTGTCGTCACAATTTTATCGTTGCAGTTCTGGAATACCTGAGTTTCACCGACATCGAAAATCTCTTTTATGCAGTTGTTGGTGAGATAACCTCGACATCATCCAGTACTGGGGCAGGAGTTCGGGAGTATTGCCATAATTCGTATAACGGATGCTTTTCGAAGGTTGAGGTAAATGATTTTCGAAGGTGTCTTGGTTATGTGTTGAAGGATGGATACAACTGGATGTAGGATTTGTTAGTTTTGGGTGAGATTATTATGCTTCCCCTGTATCCCAACACCTGATTGCATAACCGGAGAGTTTCGGGAGTTTATAAGTGGGAATTCAAGTAGCTCCTAGGATATCTTTCCGACAGATGTATGATATGAAATTAGGGTTCGACGTCTAGTGGTCCGCCTATCCACGGTTGGTTTTACAGTGGTCTCGTTGTGTCTTAAAGAGTCCTTGGCTATGCTGACTCGGGGACGCTTCGTATGTCATGTGCACTGCCTTGTACATGATGGTGATGTACGATCGAGCCCGTGTGGGCCCCACCACGAAAACTTCGGACGAAATCTCTATCATATGTTTGTTCCGGCTTATTTTGCAAGCCAATCCTTTGTTTTGTTTTGAGTTGTGGTATTCGAGTTGCTTCGAAGTCAAGTGTTGATTCCATACCTTTCCGAAGCGGTGTTCTCATACTCCTATGTGAATACCAATCCTTCATGATAATCAAGATTGTCATGTCAATCCTTTTCAACCGGCGTGTTTCTCTTCAAGTGGATCCGTTCATTTCAACATCCGCAAGATCAATTCTAAGTCTTCTCAACGGTGTTTGTTTCATCCGTCCCCAAGTTGCCTTTGTTTTCCCGCCCTCCCACCCTTTTCCTACAAGGAATCAGATTACTTAATCAACTATCCATCTTATTGATGGGAAGCCTCTTCATTCTTTTCCGTCAATGTTCTTATCTGGTGATTCTCAGGAAGATACTAACGGAGCCTCAAGTTCATCATTATTCGCTCTTTTTCTTCTCCGGTGGATTCAAGTCAAGCTCTGTTGATCATATTATTTCCTTGTTTCAATGCTTTCTCATGCCGTTGCACCTCTTAATCTTTCACTTCACGCTATTCAATTTTTCTGGAGTGCTCAAGATATCTCAAAGATTCGTGTTTCCACTCTGTTTTCAATTCAAACTATTTCGAGGTTGTTACCTCATTCAAGCCATTTAATTCAACCTGTGCAATCTCCTTTTCAAGTAATCATTCAACGGTGTTTCTTTTGAGTGGGCCCTAACCCACATGTCTTTTCCCAGGATCTTACCTGACTCTTCTATTTAACCGGTGTTACTCTCAAATTCTTTTCCAAGTTTGACGTAAGAATGAATTATCATCAGTCAAATGTCTTTCTCCAAGATCTTCAAATTCTTTTCATCGTTAGTTCAACCTTTCTAATATTCATCTCAGAGTACCTCGGCAATTCATGGTGGTGTTTCTCGTCATCATTCTTGAATTTTGAAGACCGAAGAAGAGTTTTACTCTAAATCTTATCCGTTCTCTCAAAGATTCGTGATTCTAGCTTGTTGCCATCCTCTCATAATTGTTTTTGATTGTGAGAATTCTTTTCACCCATCCGGAGCAATTCAGGAGTCTTTTCAGTTTGATTCTCCAGAGCCCATCATCTCAGAAGTATTCATTCTCAACTTTCAGCTCTCTTTCTCTAAATCTTACCGGTGCATCGCTCAAGTATTCTCTAATTAGTTCGTGATCTCTTCGTTATCTTGTATCAAATCCCCTCAAGTATCTTCTTTCGGTTTCCAATTCTTCCCTGTGAATTGTGCCTTTGCTATTTTCATTTTCAATTCTTCCAGTGGTTCGTTCAAGAATTCTCTTCCGTTGGTATTGTATCAATTCATTCATTTCTTTCAAAACCCTTCCGGTGGTTCGTCGAAGACCTTCTCAAGTTTGCGCTATATCGCTCTTAATCCTTTCTACGAGAATAAGTAGTATGCCAAATCCGTTGCTCGCCATCAATATAAATTGGTGAAGGATACGCATAACATAATTCTTATTCTTGTTTCATCCAAGTGATTAATTCCTTATTCCGGAGGTTCATCAAAATTCTCGTTTTCAATGGTTCACCTTTCTTTTCCTGAGTTCCAAGCTTTTCTTGATTATATCATCGTGAAGCTCCTTCTAATCATTACAAGGCTTCACCTTGTGTTTTCAACTTCTCTTTCCTTTCATTGGGTCATCATTTTGTTACCGGAGTTCTTCATGGAGGTTCTACATGGTAGTTCGTCAAGGATTCTTTGCATTTTTTATTGCTCTTCAATATTTCTCTTGAAGTTAAGATCCGCCAAGCTATACTCTAAAATAAACATGGTGCTCAATACATGTTTTGTCTTGAGCAGGTTAAGCTCTCTTCATCTTGCATTTCGAAGTGCAATTCTTTCTATCTCATCTTTTGAGGTGGTGTTATGTCATTCGTGACAATTTGAGTTCATGTTTCATGATTCAAAAGTTGTCAGGAATGAGATATTTAAACCCATCACTTTCTTCCTTAGAGTTATCTTGGTATAGTTTTCACCTAAAGTCTTCCATTGGGAATGTTGCTCTTTGTGTTGATTATCTATGATCCAAGTTTTATCCTTATCACCTCGGTGGAAGAAGATTTCAATCTTTTTTCTAGCTCCCAATCATATCTTTTCCGTGAGTGGCAAGTTGTCACCTCATAATTTTGAGATGTCTTCTATAAGTCCATATCAAGCTTATCCTTTCGCTATTGATAATCCAACAACTCCATTCTAGCATTTGTTGTAAGCGCGCTATCTCAAGATCTTGTTTCCCTCTGTTCATTCCATTCCACTCTTTTATTTCATTCCGAAGGCTTTGTATTGTTGCTATATTCACCCATCATCTCGTTTTGTCAAATGTCATGTTTTTTCGTGCTTGTCCATTTAACCGGAGTATCGCGCCCTCTTTGCAAGTTCTCCCATCTTATCAAGTTTTGCCTCACTTTTCAACCGGAGTGCTGTCTGAAATCTTTTTACCCATTGTGCCATTCTTTCAATAGTTCCGGAGTTAGTGTGTTGTTGATCTCATCAAGTATCCTCATCTTGTCAAGATCATGTTCGATTCCTTCCATTTACAGTCAGAGTGCTGTCCAAATTATATCATTCTTATTCCTTCTCTATCTTGTTAACCGGAGTGTTGTCGCAATTGATCCTTATCGTTCCTTGTACTTCCCATTTTCTACCAGAGTGCTTGCATGTACTTCTTGTTCATTGCAACCCTTTTCTCATGTCTTTCAACCTACAGGGTTCTCGTGATGTTCCTTGTTCCTCTTTCCTAACGGAGTGTTTTCCACTCCGTTCATCTTCATTGTATTATTTTCTCTCAATTTGTTCAACCTCTCAAGGTTCTTTGGTTTCACTCGTTTGTCAAAGAAGCAACTTAGTTTTACCGTCTCTTCCTCTTCCGTTTTTCCCTTCGGTGCCATTCTAGATCTCGGGACGAGATCCTCTCGTAGTGGTGGAGTGTTGTAACGCCCCGAGACCATTGCGCCAAGTGTCCTCCAGTTATTCGCTGTCGTTGCCATGTCATTCGCTTGTGTGTTGCATCTTGTCATGTCATCATGTGCATTGCATCATCATGTTTTCAAAACTTGCATTAGCCCGGGTCTCCCAGTTCCTTCTGTTGTCCGTTCTGAGCCCAGACACACTTGCACGCGCCCGCGGCATGTCCGAAATGGTATTTTATAAGTGGCCGGAAAATGTTCTCGGAATGGGTTGAAAGTTGGCATGCGGTGTTTTTATGTTGTAGTAGGCCGTCTGCCAAGTTTCATCGCATTCGGAGTCCGTTTGACGCCCCAACGGATAACTATAGCAGCAATATAGTCGGACGTTTTCGGTCTCCGGAAACTGTTGCCGGGCTTTCCCTCTCTTTCCTCTCTAGACCGTCTACACAGCCCACTACCTACCGCCAGGCAACCTAAGCTCTCTCGTCAGCCCGCGGCCCTCCTCACGCGCGCGTCTGAAAGCTGTCCCGGACCCGACCCGGGCAGCCGTCACCGTTGGATTCGGATCATCCCCAAACATCCCTAAAACATCTGCGATTATTTGTTTGGCCTTCCCTAGCATTTTATCTCAACCGTCTGATTTTGATCGGATGGTCCAACTCCCCTCTTTTCCATATATATAGTCCACCCCTAGTCTAATTTCAGACCAAACCCTAAAACCTACGACACTTGTCCCATCCACCCCAAGCCGCCGCCACTCCTCCTGTCTCTTCCTCCTCGGGCTCATCCTTGATCCAAAAAAATCCCCTCCTCGCTTTCACCACCACACCAACCCGAGCCAGCCACCTCTCCTTCCACTTAGCCTCTCCATCGGGATCCATCCCGCATCCTCCCCTGCCCATTGGAGCCGCCAACAACCTCATCCTCCATGGGGATCCACCCCCATTATCTTCTCACAAACCACATGCGCTTGAGCCTCCCCTCAATCTCCTTCTCCTCAATTTCAGCCGACGCCCCAGGTACTCGATCCGGATGGGATCGAGGCAGTCATCGCCTTGCCTCCACTCCGACAGCTCACACCATTGGAGCCCGAGCCACCTTCCCGCCACCCTGCGCCTCCTGCATCCTCGTCGTCCTTCGGCCCCGCAGCCGCCTTCATCCACGACCACAGGAGCAAGAGCTCCTGCAGCAACGAGCATCCGAGGCCCCGTACGCTATGGCTACCCTCGTCTTCAGGTCGCATCGCCCGCGCCCGGATTCGGCGCTCTCAGCATGCCCACGCACGGATTCCCCATCCCCGAACTTCTCCTACTCGTTTTCCCTGCTGTCTCTCATCCCTCTCGTCTCTCTCTCTATAGGGACCCGCCATGGCCGCCCTTGGTGCTTCGCGTCGCGCCGCCCTCCTTTCATGCCTCCTCTGCTTCTCCTTCGCCGGAACCGTGCCAACCTGCCGCTCGCTGGAGTCCCCCCGCCTTGTCCTGCTTGCCTGCATCAGTCGCCGCGCCTACATCGCCGAAGCCCATCACGCCCAGTTGCCGGTGTTTGAACCTTGCAGCTGCCTCTGCTCTTTCAGTTACGAGCAGCAGCTCGCTCACCTCGGCCCAGAGCACCTCCACTCGTCTACGGCTTCACCGGAGCAGCGCCGCTGCAATCATGCCAGGGCCCTCGCCGCCTCCCCTTATTTCTCCTTCCTTCCTCTGTTTTTCTTCCCCTCATGCATTTCTCCCCCTCTCTCTGAACCGTCGTAGGACAGGAGCCATGGCGCACCGACAGGAGCAGTGCCCGCTTGGCCCGTCTGTGTTAACCCACCTGCGCTCGCTCCATCCCTGCTGTTCCGCCGGAGTTCCCTGCCTCGCCGGACCCCGCTGCCGCCTTCCGTTCAGCGCCGCTGCTGCTCTGCTTCCGACGAGCAGATGGCCGCACCCGCTTCAGTACCTCCCCGCTGTCCAGATCGAGCGAGAAGAGCTCGCCTGGTCCAGCCGCGTGCATTGACCGCGTCCAACGTATCGATCTGCCTCGCCTTGATCTGGAGTGGCCCAGCGTCACGCTGTTGGCCTCCAGATCCGCCGAACTAGGTCTGGCCCATGGGTGAGGTCACACCCAAGCGCCTTTTTCTCCTCCTGTTGGGCCAAGTCTCAGATGCGGCCCGATTCATGTTTTTTTTCCGTGGACGAATTTAGATATTATTCCAGAGACTGCAGTTTTTCAGAAAAGACCCTCATGTTCATACATTTAATAACTCACAAACGGTGCATCTTTTTAAAATAAATTATATATGAAAAATGCTTAGAATTGTGTCTAGATTCATAATTTGCAACTTTCATCCATGTTAAAAATGTTTAAAATGATGTTTGCTTATAATTTACCTAATGCCATGTTAAAATGCTTTAATTCATAACCAAATAACCGTAGCTCCAAACCTAACAAACTTTATATGTAAATGGGGTGGAAAAATGCCTAGTTTAACATGGTGGCATCACTTTGCATGTTTAACAACTCTAAAATTATGTTTAGGGCAGAACAGTACCAAAACCTAAAATATGCACATGAGGAGTTTCCGGACTTGTTGTTTGTTGTTCCGGCCTCATTTAAACTTGCCTAGATAGGTAGTTTTATTTTGCTTCACCTCTTGCCATGCTAACCAACATTTAATATTGTTGAGTACATAAACGAGATCGAACTAAATAAGTCATGTGGTGTTTCATCAATATGCAACTCGTTGCATATTGAGCTCCACTTAATTTTAGTGTTGTTTATTGCACTTTGCCATGCCATGCCATTAAATCGGACATGCATCATACTTGGTTGTGCATCATGCCATGTTTATGTGATGGTTGTTTACTATGTTGTTTGCTTCTTTCCGGGTTGCTTCTCTCATTAGCTTCGGTTTCGTTCCGGAGTTGTGAGGATCTGTTCGACTACGTCTGTTTGTCTTCTTCATGGACTCGTTCTTCTTCCTTGCGGGATCTCACGCAAGATGACCATACCCTTGAAATCACTTCTATCTTTGCTTGCTAGTTGCTCGCTCTTTTTCTATGCTGCGATACCTACCACTTGCTATATCATGCCTCCCATATTGCCATGTCAAACCTCTAACCCACCTTGTCCTAGCAAACCGTTGTTTGGCTATGTTACCGCTTTGCTCAGCCCCTCTTATAGCGTTGTTAGTTGCAGGTGAAGATTGGAGTTTGTTCCATGTCGGAACATGGATATTGTTGGGATATCACAATATCTCTTATTTAGTTCATGCACCTATATACTTGGTAAAGGGTGGAAGGCTCGGCCTTATGCCTGGTGTTTTGTTCCACTCTTGTCGTCCTAGTTTCCGTCATACCGGTGTTATGTTCCTTGATTTTGCGTTCCTTACGCAGTTGGGTTATAATGGGAACCCCTTGACAGTTCGCCTTGAATAAAACTCCTCCAGCAAGGCCCAACCTTGGTTTTACCATTTGCCACCTAGCCTTTTTCCCTTGGGTTCTGCAGACTCTGAGTGTTGGTCCAAACTAGAGCACCGTGCAGGGCCATCCCTTGGCAACTTGGGTTACGTCGGCTCCTGTACGCTTAGCTTATCCGGTGTGCCCTAAGAACGAGATATGTGCAGCTCCTATCGGGATTTGTCAGCACAGCGGGTGGTCTTGCTAGTCTTGTTTTACCATTGTCGAGATGTCTTGTAACCGGGATTCCGAGCCTGGCCGGGTCTTCCTGGGAGAAGGAATATCCTTCGTTGACCATGAGAGCTTGTGATGGGCTAAGTTGGGACACCCCTGCAGGGTTTCGAACTTTCAAAAGCCGTGCCCGCGGTTATGGGCAGATGGGAGTTTGTTAATTTCCGGTTGTAGAAAACTTGACACTTAACATAATTAAAATGCATCAACCGTGTGTGTAGCCGTGATGGTCTCTTCCCGGCGGAGTCCGGGAAGTGAACATGATTCTTGTGTTATGCTTGAACGTAAGTAGTTTCAGGATCACTTCTAGTTCACGACCGTGCTTTGCTTCTCTTCTCGCTCTCTTTTGCGTAAGTTAGCCACCATATATGCTAGTGCTTGCTGCAGCTCCATCTCACTACCTTGTTCCTACCCATGAGCTTAAATAGTCTTGATCGTGAGGGTGTGAGATTGTTGAGTCCCCGTGACTCACAAATTACTTCCAAAACCAGTTGCAGGTGCCGATGATACCAGTGCAGGTGACGCAGCCGAGCTTGAGGAGGAGCTCGATGAAGTTAGTGTTTGTTGTGTTGTTTCGTTTCCTTTTGATCAGTAGTGGAGCCCAGTCGGGGTGATCAGGGATCTATGCAATTGGGGCTGTCTTTCTTATTTTGGTTCCATAGTCGGACCTTGATTGTATTCTGGATGATGTAATGCTATATTCATGTATTGTGTGAAGTGGCGATTGTAAGCCAACTCTGTACCTCTTTCTTATTCAGTACATGGGATGTGTAAAGATTACCCCTCTTGCAACATGCCTACAATGCGGTTATGCCTCTAAGTCATGCTCCGACACGTGGGAGATATAGCCGCATCGTGGGTGTGACACTACGGGTTCGAGAACTATGTAGACATGACCGAGACACATCTCCGGTCAATAAATAATAGTGGAACCTGGATGCTCATATTGGTTCCTACATATTCTATGAAGATCTTTATCGATCAAACCGCATAACAACATACGTTGTTCCCTTTGTCATCGGTATGTTACTTGCCCGAGATTCGATCGTCGGTATCCTCATACCTAGTTCGATCTCGTTACCGGCAAGTCTCTTTACTCGTTCCGTAATGCATCATCCCGCAACTAACTCATTAATCACATTGCTTGCAAGGCTTATAGTGATGTGCATTACCGAGAGGGCCCAAAGATACCTCTCCGATACACGGAGTGACAAATCCTAATCTCGATCTATGCCAACTCAACAAACACCTTCGAAGACACCTGTAGAGCATCTTTATAATCACCCAGTTACGTTGTGACGTTTGACAGCACACAAAGTGTTCCTTCGGTATTCGGGAGTTGCATAATCTCATAGTCAGAGGAATATGTATAAGTCATGAAGAAAGCAATAGCAATAAAACTTAACGATCATTATGCTAAGCTAATAGATGGGTCTTGTCCATCACATCATTCTCCTAATGATGTGATCCCGTTCATCAAATGACAACACATGTCTATGATCAGAAAACTTAACCATCTTTGATTAACGAGCTAGTCAAGTAGAGGCATACTAGGGACACTTTGTTTCTCTATGTATTCACACATGTACTAAGTTTCCGGTTAATACAATTCTAGCATGAATAATAAACATTTATCATGATATAAGGAAATATAAGTAACAACTTTATTATTGCCTCTAGGGCATATTTTCTTCAGTGTGCCTGTCTAGCGCATACACGTTGATCTATCTAACTATTTCAGTTTGTTGTGGCTAATCGCAAACAGTTCATCCATGTGAAGTGTATGCCATCAACCGCAGACACTTTGATCTGGCTAACCTGTTTCTGTTCTGTTGCCTAATCGCAAACAGTTAATCCTTCTGAAGCGTATGCCCTCAATCGCACACACCTTTATCTAGATGCCCGTTTCTATTGTTCCTCCTCATCACAAACAGTTCATCCGAGTGAACCGTATGTTGTATATCGCACACGCCTTCATCTGGTTGCCCGTTTCTTTTGTTCTGCCTCATCGCAAACAGTTCATTGAACTGAACCGTATGCCCTGCATCACACACGCAACTAAAATCTGAACCGTGTTTGATGCATCCTCCATCGCAAACGTTTTGCACCTTTTTTGACGGTTCCTTTACACCACTGTTTGCGATTATTGCATCACACACAGTTTCATCGAAGGGTCTCTGATCATACTGTCGCATTAGCAGCATCCTACAATAGTGCCAGTTGTAGGAGGTGACGGTTTTGGCTTTAGACATTTTCTGACTACAAAAGAGAATATTGTCGGGTAAAGGATTGTGCTGCTAAACCGGCCAGTGATTAAAAGAAAGTGCATTATACAAAGCCAATTCATAGGCGGAAGGAAGATCCAGCATGGATAAAACGAATGACAATGCCGGGTTATACAGATTATGAATATATGCCGACGGCTTAAAATGGGACTAATATGGAGGGTTATGGTTTATCATTTAAGCCGCCCGAACAGTTGCCATATCTCAGATATACAAGTGAGGATTTGCTAAGTAATGGGTAAACATATTTCACAGATTGGAGCTATGATTTTGGATCTACAACAGTTCAGAAAATAAAACAAAATTCTAAACCTAAGGTGGGACAGCATAAGTGTTCATGTGCTCTGGTGAGATATTTTACAGAGGGGATGTTTTTTGTTATTGAAATGAATGCTGAAACTACTACCGCGTATCTTTGATGATTGAATTCAGATCTAACTATGCAATCTAAAGAAGCCAGAGGAAGAACGGCAACGAACTCCGATGAACTAAGCAAACCCTAGCGTAGATTTGCTACAAGTCGAAATACGTACCTGGGGATGCTGATGAACTGTGGAGGAGCGCCGCCGTGTTTTGTCCAAGCTCAGGTTGATGCAGCCGATGGGGGCGGCGGAGCTCCGGGGGCGCCGATCGTCGCGAGGAAGGAGAAGAAGAGGCAGAGGCAAGGGTAAAAGTGAAATCAGGGGGCCCTGTCCCTATTTATAAGGAGATAGATAAATGGCATGCACATGAATCGAGGAGGCCAAGAAAGGTTATGTGGCTACACGGACGCCTCGATTTTTGGGAGGTCCATTAAAGATAAAAGATCTACTGAGATGTTCTGGGTCTCGTGCGAAGTTAATGCGAGATAACGTCATGGCGGGTTAACACAATTCTGAGATGTGATGTCATGGCGGGTTATAATGAATTGGTAAAGACGATGGAAGATTCTATTAAGTCAAATACTAAAGATTGATGTGAACAAGTTCAAATCAACCTAGGGCCTAATGTTGGGGATATAACTACTGGATATGACCCGCCCAGGAGGGGCCGGGTCATGCCACTGGCGGCTTAAGATGAAGAGGCCTAAGAATATATGAAGATGGCGGTTCATAGAGCAAGCTTATTGAAGGCCCAAGACCCGGGGACGATTTGAGGCTCACGGGAGTGAGCCACCATACGTTTAACTTGTATTGTAAGGCAAGCTTAGTTAGATACCGAGCGAGACACATTTTGTATGAGCCGACCGGGACTCTGTAAGCCGCCGGGCATCAACCTGCATATAAAGGGGTGACTCGGCGGCGGGTTAACTCAAGAAACAACTCATCGAGAACTAGGTCAAGTGTATTCGCTCCCTGGTAATCGAAACCCAAGCAATACAACCTAAAGTAGAAGTAGACTTTTACCTCGTTGAGCGGGGCCGAACCTGGGTAAACTCTTTGTGTCCTTTGTCCCGTTTAACCCCTTCAAGCTAACCTAGCTGCGATGGCTCCACACCTAAGTCATTTCGCTAGGGCATTTGCCGTGTTAAGTCCACGACAACACCTGTGCCTCTCGCGGAAGCAAAACCGCGACTCTGCGAAAGGAAAAAAAGAAAACATGTTTTTTCCATTTTCGAGAGGCACGACCGTGACTCTCGTGAAAGAAAAACCGTGCCTCTCATGAAAGCAAAACTGTGACTCTCGCGAAAGAAAAAAAAAGAAAACACATTTTTTGCTTATTTTTTTGAATTTTTTTATCGAAAAGCTAAGGAAGACCGGTGGAAAACCAAAACGTCGAAAAAACCCCATAAAAACCGTTTAAAAAGCCGAAAACGCATGCGAAAAACAATAAAAAAACAAAATCCGGAGAGAGCGTCCAGAACGTGACACGTGCCGAATGGCTAAGAGCATGTCTAGTAGAACCCTCAAACCCTCAAATCCTCACTAGCGTTTTAAGGGTCCAAAAATGGTCTTTTTGTGCACTTTTACGGGTTAAAAAACAAGGGCAAATATTAGAACCCTCAAACCCAACCCTTATAACGGAATATTCCCCATGAACGACGTTTGTCATTGCGGGCATACCGTCGAGCACCTCGTGCACGACGGGCGGAGGGCGGCGCGGAGGCGGAGGGCGGAGGCTGGGGCTTGAGCTTTGACGCAGGGGCCGTTTTCGACTGTGGCCGACAGCTATTTAGGTCACAGTGTTTGCGTCTCACAGCTTCCACAATCGCACCCATTCGGAACCTATCATTTAGGAATCGTTGCTGTGTGGAAGGCTCGGAGACGAGGCGCTCGTGAGGGCGCGAGGGCTCGCGAGGCGAGACCGGGCGAACAGGCGCCACGGCTCAATCGCGAGAGCCGAGTAGGTTAGGTGTCTGGCGCAGGGGTCTGACGCCCGGAGTGCCGCGTACATAGCGGCGCACGTGGGTCCGGGGGTAGAACTATTGATGATGTGCGGTTTTAGGTTACTGGCGGCGAACGGGTCGAGTCTTCGCCGAAGGGAGGGCCGCGGAAGGCGAGGTGGGGCGGTGCAGAATTGTAGCGAGAAAGGCTCTGGGCCGGCGAGCGGTATACGGCGCCTCCGCAGTCTCCACACTCTATGCGCGGCGGTGCGCTCTGTAGCGTGTTAGGAGAATGGAGCCCGCAGGCGGGCGGCGGCGGATTTGGCCCGACCCCGAAGCGCCTGGGCTTCGGCTGAGCATGAGTGCGCCTTTACTAGTTTATCCAATCACGCGGCCAGCCAGGGCCCCTGCCAGGAGGTGGCGAGATTGAGGCGCGGCTGGACTGGGTGCGGGTATACCATTTGCGTCGCATGCGTTGATCTACCTAATGGTCCTCCGTCCGTGAGAGAGCGATCGGGTACGTTTAGAACCCTGTGCCGTACGTCCTGTAGCCGTCCCTAGCCAATGGTGTCGTGCTCCTGTGACTCTAACATCATGAGCTGTCCGGTTGCCGCGTCGATCGATGCGCTGCTCGTGCGTAGCTCTAGCTCTGAGTCACGCTCGGTATCGGACTCTCCTACGCGACGCTTCTCTTATACTACGGTCTCCTCTGCCGTAATCATGCCGACTGCGGAGTCGTCTAACTCCGGCCATAGAGTCGCCCATATAGCGGTTGACTATGAATGAGTTTATTCCCGAATTCCCGTTGAATCTTCTCCCTCCAAGGCGATGACAGGCTGCTTGAGTTGGGCTATCAGTTCCCTTTTAAAGAACTGCGTAGCAGCGCTGTCTTAAGGGTCAAAGACGGTTCTACCCTATATCTCCACCACTTTTGGATTGCTTGCAGTAAACTTATCAAACACGAACAGTTTATTATAACTTTCAAGGAATTTGTGCGTTCGTCACGCTAGAGCAGTTTTGAGAGGCTCGCTAGCTACGACGAACTTGCTCCATCGCTGTGCATGAGCCGCACTCACTGTGACGTTCCGATCAACTAGTTGCTGATATCCTATGTACGTATGATGGCACTCCAGTTATGTGTAAAGCGACGCCCGAAACATAGAGACGTTTGCGTGGTTGCTCTCGCTACAGTGTTCGAGGTGCGATAATTTATATACCTGGTGGGGGCAAACCTATTAGGCCCAGCCCAGACAGGTAGTCAACGCATCTCGACCTGGCCCAAGTAACAAGTTTAGGGCTTCGCTCGTAGAAGTTTACGCAAACACTTATAGCCCTATATTCCTCGGCCCGTCGGTGGATCGAGGGACTACCGACAGAGGACAAGAAACACTCGCCGCCGGCGACCCCCATCCCCTCCCCTCCCCCTCCCCCCGCCTCGCCCGCCATAATTCGGAGCACATGTTCGGGCTCCACCAATTCGTTGGCGGGTCGTGGCCGCGCGAGCCGCTTTTGGGCAGACCTCCAGCAACCCCTTCGGGCCCAATCGGGTGTGCGGCCGAGGAGCCGACGACGCAGCGGACAACAATCGGCCTTCGAGCCCGACCCACCCGCGTTTCGGGCCGCAGACCGGGACGCACTCGCCTTTCGGCGCGGCACATCTTCCACCGGCGGCGGCGCGTTTGGCCGAGAGCCAGTGCGCGCGGCCGGGGCGTGTCGGGGCTTACGATCCACCCCGGCGTTTGGGGCCGCGCCAACCGGCGGATTTGGCCAGCCATCCACGCCGGCGTTCGGCACCCCGTCGTCCTCTCCATTCGGGAGCTCCACACCAGCCTTTGGTGCGTCGCCAGCCCCCGCGTTTGGCGCGGGCGCCACATCCTCCGGCTTTGGCAGCGGTTCGTGCTCTGCTCGCAATCTCGGCATTTATCTTCTACCACTATGAACACATTTTATTATTCATTATATTTTGTTAATTACTGGATCTTTACTTGCCATGCACATGCGCAGCTTTTCATTGCTAACCTTGCGGAAATCTATCTCAGTTATACCTCGTTTCTTGAAAGGTTAGAACAAAGCTATGCTGAAGCAACCTTTTAGGTTTTGTTATCTGGCTGATTCGCAAAAAAGAAAAAGGTTTTCTTATCTGGCACTGAAGCTTGATGCTTACTTTGGAATTTTTCTGTCCAACTATCGAAAATCATAAATATGGCTGGTAGTTCCAAAGGTAGCAAATCCCCCTATCTCTCGTTATTCCTCCTAATGCTCCTTTGTAATTAAGGGGCTGTTTGGACGGTGGCTGGGAGTTGCCCCACCAAAAAAATCGACGTTGACTAGTAGGATGGGCTCCTGCTTGGATGGAGGCCAAATCTTCTCAGTGACTCCAATATTTTGGCTAGCAGTTTTGATTTCATGCCCGCTTGTTGGCAAAATGAAGGCGGATGATTCCCTCTCCAAAATATTGGTGCGCTTTTTGGTAGGGCGACGCGGGCCGAATCAGAAAAGCCGTTAAGCCACGTCATTTTAAAATGGTAACCAGACGTGGGTCGACGTTGTAATGCTGCAGGGCAAGCTTCCCTTCCTATGCAGTCCTGAATCGTGAAGGCAAAGCAATTATAAGCCATTTGTATCAAGTGCCATGCCTAACGGCCCACTTGTGCACACGTCTGCAACTCTGCATGCACATCTCTCTGTTCTGAAACTGGCTCCTAACGCCTATTCGTAATTAACCATGTCATTTTAAAACGGTAATTAGAAGCAGATCGGCGTTACCGTTATACTCCCTCCGTTCCTAAATACTCCTTAGAGATTCCAATAAGGGATTCCAATAAGGGACTACATACGGAGCAAAATGAGTGAATCTACACTCTAAAATATGTCTATATACATCTGTATGTAGTCCATAGTGTAATCTCTAAAAAGACTTATATTTAGGAACGGAGGGAGTACTATGGTGCAAGCAGCCAAGCACCCCTTTCTATAGTCCTGACTCATGAAGGCAAACCAATTATAAGCCATTCATATAAACCATCCCTAACTGCCCGATTGTGGACACATTTGCATGCACATTTAATACATATTAAAACCTCTAGATTTAATCTACTTGCTTAAAAAGGAAGTCAAACCATTTTGTACCGAGAGATGGTCCATACGGAAGTACACAACAATCCTTCTAAACATCACAACTGTTCTTATATTTATAAAGATCTAATTAATGTAATGCTTCGAGTAGATACTTTTCAGCTTAAAAGGATTGAAGTTCATATATAACTATAGTATTGAAAAACTGCAGTATTTTAGTCTATAGGTACCAGATACCATAGTTTTGACATATCAAAGTATTTTGTAGTATTGGGAATACTGTGACAGTGTGTGGCTGGTGCATGTTTACAACGATGTAAATTAGCAAGCTAGCCGGTTCATAGCAGTTGCAAACATGCACGATATTTGCTGGCCAGTGGTTGCAAACTGAACAGCCATGCATAAACAGACCCGGCCGCATGCTATGCATCAGCGGCGGCGGCGGCAGAGCGGCGCGGCTTGGAAGCGGACGGCGTCGCTCTGGCCTGGCTGCGGCTTGTCCGACAGCGGCGAGCATGAGCTGTCAGGAGCAGCACATGCGCGGCGAGCAAGGCCGCGACATGGCAGCGCGACACACGTACGGTGTGGCTATGATCGCACGCAACGGCGTGCACAGGCTCATCCAGCAGTCTGTTGGGAGTTAGCGTTGCAGCCAGCAGCATGTGCGACCATGGCATGAGGTGGCCAGGGGGCTGACCTGATGCACAGCGCCTACGTGGAGAGGAGGAGCGCAAGTAGGGTAGGAAGGACACCATTTTTCTTGGCTTGTGCCATGGCCGACGATCTTCAGGGCGGCGGCGACAGCTTGGGAGCGAGGAAGGCGATAACGAACAGTCTCGTTTTCTTTGCGTGCTATGTTTTTGAAATAGAAGTCAAGGGTTCTTTTTTTAATGCAGAGAAAATACCACAGTTTTGACAATACGACAGTTTGTTGGGGTTGCCAAACAGCTCACAGTAATTAAAGCCATGGTATTTAATAAACTGTAGTATTCTCATAATACTTGGAAAAAACTGAGCTATCAAACGGGGCCTAACTGTATAGTTTCGTGAATGATGTGAATAAAGAGAGTATAATTTCATGAAAGCATCATCTACAGAAAGATAGATTTGTTTGATTTGAAGGACTACACCAAATCTAATAACTTTTATTTTTGTTGATAGCAAGGGCAAGCATCATAAGCAAAAAAACTGTAGCAGTTGACGTGCATGCAGGTATAGGTGCATGAGCTAAAGCGGGAACAAAGTTGTTCGAAAAATGGAGTTCCCTAATTCTCTAAAACACAATACATTTCCATAAGCATATTTGTATGAACCACATTACAAGATTGCCTTTCACACAGTTTGCCAGTATTAAATACATGCATTTGGAACACTATACATGTCTATATGATGTCTTCTGTATTATACTTCATACTTCCATAGGTAGTATTAACACGAAAATGCATAGGAGCTCTCGGCTGCTACGCCCCCTATATTAAAAAATAACTTAGTAATTCAAAAAAAGTCAAAAAATCCGGAACTTTTTATGGAATCAAACATGACCAAGTATTGCATTCATATAAAAAGATTAAACAGGGAATGACCTTTATTGTATCCAGGGTTAAAGATTTCCCAAAAAATGCTAGATATAAGTACTATTCATGCTATATAGTCGTCATAAATTTGTCTTTTTTGCCCTGAAGTCAACGAGAATCATTCCTTGGCCAAAATTTTTATACGAGTACAATACCTAGTCATATTTGGTTCAAAAATATATCTAGGATTTTTTAAACTTTTTTTTGAATTATTAAATTATTTTTGAATATAGGGGGGTGGAGCACCCGAGTGCTCCTAATCCGCTTCCATATTAACATCGATACATTACACGCAGCGACCACGTGCACGACACTAGTTCTTTTTAGGGGTTCGTAAACGACACTAGTTGTGAGTATTTTATTCAAACATGCTTATATGAGATACAGCAGAAGTCATTTGGTAGTTATATTTGTTTTGGCAGCATGTATTCATATTTTCATGTAATGTTTAAGTTTAATGTCACATTTCACATTTGTTCCACTAAAACAGTTTTTGTTCTTATAATTTTATCTTTAGACCTACAATTTTTTGGCGTGTGATGTAATGCCCTCTACTCTGCAAATTTTGCAGGATCTTTGTTTGGACAAAAGCCAAGTTTTGGTGGTTTTGGATCATCTCCTAGCCAGTCTAGTCCTTTCGGTAGCACATTTCAGCAAACACAGCCAACATTTGGCAACAGCACTTTCGGCGCCACAACTACACCGGCCTTTGGCACCATGACAACGCCATCCTTTGGTGCCACGACCACCCCAGCGTTTGGCTCAACATCAACATCCCTATTTGGGGCTTCCAGCACACCAGCATTTGGCTCCACACCCTTCGGTTCAACCACGACTCCTGGTTTTGGATCCTCAGGAACCACAACATTTGGTGCGAGCAGTGCTCCAGCTTTTGGAGCTTCAAGCACGCCAGCAAATGCTTTTAGTTTTGGTTCTTCCCCATCCTTTGGACAAACAGCATCTGCAGCCGGAAGCACTCCGTTCGGAACAACTCCTTCGCCTTTTGGGGCACAAACTTCTCCATTTGGCTCGCAGACAGCAGCACCAGCATTTGGGCAAGCTTCATTTGGAAATCAATCTGGAGGAACCAGAGTACAGCCTTATGTGCAGACACCAGATCCTGACAGTGCTACAAGTGGTACTCAGCCTGCTGCAAAACTTAATTCCATATCAGCCATGCCTGCATACAAAGAGAAGAGTCATGAAGAGTTGAGGTGGGAGGATTACCAGCGTGGAGACAAAGGTGGACCAAACTCTTCTGTAACTCCAGTGGCGAACAGCTTTCCAACTCCGTCGCCAAGTTTTCAAACAAATCCGCCGGCAAATCCATTTGCTAAGCCCTCTACAGGTGGTTTTGGTGCCACTCCGAACCCATTTTCGTCGCCCACAGTTACCCCATTTGGACAAACAAGCAGTTCGGCATTTTCAGCAAATACCTCACCATCTCTATTTGCGAATACTACTCCTTCATTATTCAGCACGCCATCGACAACCCCAAATCTTTTCAATAATAGCTTATCCATTAGTAATAATACTCAATCAGCTGGGCTGTTTCAGTCTTCCCCTGCAATAGCGCCATTTAGCCAGTCGTTTAGCCAGCAATCAAGCACCCCAGCTTTCTCCACTGGTATATTCAACACACCGAACCCTGGAATGACCGGAGGGCTGTTTGGCAACACATCTTCACCTTTTCTAACAGTAAGCATCCTATTCCTGTGCAATTATCATATTTGGGCTTGTACTTATCATATTATTATTCCTGTCATGTAATCCTCAACATTGTTTTCGCGCGAATAACATGTTGATTCTCACTCCTTGTATTTTTAGTCAACATTTCAACAATCTGCTCCTGTTCAGCAGACTCCAAGCTTATTCTCATTCCAACCTCAAACCCAACCAGGTTAGTGTTTCTGTCTCCTTACCATTTAGAGGCTGCTTGGCTTGGTGCCAAAAGTTGTCAGCTAATATGCAGGCAAGGCAAAAAAAAGGGTATCTTGCCTGCCTATCAGAACTTGGAAATTTTTTGACAAGTTCTGGAGTTAACAAATATTGGCTAGTCAATTTTTGACTGCCAACTGAGCATGCTCTCAGTGCTTATGTTTCATTAATGATTTTGTTTTTAACTTTTTTTCTGCGTATGCATGCCTGCATGGATACTGAAGCTTCTACAGGTGGATTCACTGGTTTTTCCAACACGATGAATCTGGCTCCATTTGGACAGCAGTATGACTCTTTCCATTTACTTCGTCAGAAGTACATTTATTCTTTACTTCTTTTTTCTTTAGTGATTTGAATGAACTACTGGTAAGGTGATGGTAAACGATAATGCTGATATATAATCTGGAGATTGGTCGTGTAGTTTGTAGATAGAAGAATCTACTCGATGGTTCTTTCAGCTTTTATCTGATAACTTTGAAGTTTGAACTATTGTGTGTTTGTTTGTCTCTACAGTGGAAACACGTTGTTTTGACTTGGTTCATAAATTTAACCTCATAAACGAGTATTAGGCAACATCTGTTATTGCTTCATCCCCACGTAGAATATACTTTTTGAACTTAAGCAAATAGTTTTTCTTTGGACTTGTAAATATTAGTGACCTGTTGCATATTTGATGCAGAACCACCAGCCAGTCCAATATGGTTATGCAGCCGACTCTTGTTTCAAATCCCTTCGGGACACTTCCAGCAATGCCTCAGATGTCCATTGGGAATGGTGGATCCGCACCCTCTATCCAGTATGGCATATCAAGTTTGCCGGTTAGTTTTTACTATTTTTAGTATTTGCAATAGTTTCTGTAGATTGAAGGGCAGTAGAGATGGGCACGATGGGTACTTAATAGCAGTTTGTATTTCTGAGGTTAAAGCATTTTGCTGCCCTGCAGGTTGCTGAGAAGCCTCTTCCAAGCAGAACAGTATCCATGGTGGTTCCTAGGCATTTGTCGCAGAGAAGGATAAAACTGCTGCCACGAAAATATAATCAGACATCTGATGGAAAGGTTCCGTTTTTTGCCGATGATGAAGAATCTCCTGCAACACCAAAAGCGGATGCCTTTTTTATCCCTAGAGAGAACCCGAGGAGTCTGATAATCCGTCCAACTGACCAGTGGCGTTCACGTAGTGCTGCTGACAGGCAATCAGTACTGAGAGATTCAACTGATCTTGACAAACATAACGATGCTTTGGTTGGGAAGGAGCGCGGCAAGGCTGTCGTGTCACCGGCTCGGTCTGGTTCAGTGGAAAATGGCACCTACCGTGATGACCACCACCAGGCATTACCTGAGGCGCATGCGAATGGTTCTTCTGTTAAGAAGCTCATACCTAAGCTATCCCAGGCAGATTACTTCACGGAGCCTAGTTTAGAGGAGCTTGCCGCCAAAGAACGTGCTGAACCAGGCTACTGCAGTCGGGTGAGAGACTTTGTTGTTGGACGTCAAGGCTATGGCAGCATCAAATTCTTGGGAGAAACTGATGTAAGGGGCCTTGATCTGGAATCGATTGTGGAATTCAATAACCGTGAGGTGATTGTGTACAAGGACGATAACGAAAAGCCCCCGGTTGGTGAGGGCCTGAACAAAGCTGCCGTGGTGACTCTTTTGAACATCAAGTGTGTTAACAGGAAGACAGGCGAGACGTACACGGAGGGTCCAAGGGTAGACAAGTACAAGGAGATGCTGGTGAAAAAGGCTGAGGAGCAGGGCGTGGAGTTCATCTCGTTTGACGCTGCAAAGGGTGAGTGGAAGTTCAAGGTGAAGCACTTCAGCTCCTATGGTTTTGCTGAAGCTGAAGTAGGCCTGGTCGATTCCCTGTAGCTCGGTCGATGGAAGTTGTAACTGGTCTGGGTAACTGATTTGGGAGGACGCTTGTCGTGACGTTTTTTTTTTCTTCTGAATTATATGACTTTCTTTCGTTTCTATGTTTTGTATACAAATCTTGTTTGCGTAATGCACAACGTTGCACTAGTTTAGTGTGTGTGTGGATTGGATATCGATTTGCTGGTCGTTTCTTGTCGGCTGTAGGTTTATGGACGCTTTTGAAAGTCTGTCAAAATCGTGTTGTGATCTGTACCAAAAAGAAGAGCAAACTAAAACAGATCTAAGAGCAAGTTCTAAAATAACTACAAAGAAGATTATAGAAGCCTTAGCTACTGGTTATATTTGCGTCTGCGTCATATCTATAACTTTTGATTGTTTCATGCCATTATGTCAATATTATTTTTGAGAGTAACATATTGATCCATTGCCAGTTTCTGTTTTTTTGCATATTTTTGTATTTCGCAAAAATGTCATATCAAATGCAAAAATATCATATCAAACGAAGTCCAAATGCGATAAAACTTTACGGAGATTTTTTTTAAAATATACAGGAATTTTTAGCACATGAATCAACGCAAACAAAGGCCCACGGCCTCCACAAGACAAAAAGGCGCACCAGGGCATGACAAGATGTCTTCTGAACACCTCGTAAGTTGGTTGGAGCTCTTCTTCGGCCGCAAGAAAGTTTATGTCGTGGGGTAATCGTGTTAAAATTTTAGTCCAATCAGAGTTACGGATCTTCGGATATTTAAGAAACGGGTTTCGTCTAGAAACAGAGATAGAGAGAGATCTCCAATCTTGAAGGGGCTCCTGCCCTCCGAGAGCCATGGCGGCCATGGGACAGAGGGGAAACCCTGCTCCCATCTAGGGGGGAGGCCAAGGAAGAAGGAGGGGGTTCTCTCCCCCTCTCTCCCGGGGGCGCCGGAGCGCCGTCGAGGGAACCATCATGACGGCGATCTACATCAACAACTTCGTCGCCGTCACCACGAACTCTCTCCCTCTCCTTACAGCGGTGTAACCTCACTTTTCCCATTGTAATTTCTACTTGAACATGGTGCTTTATACTATATATTATTATCCAATAATGTGTAGCCATCCTATAATATTTGAGTAGATACCTTTTGTCCTACGGTTATTTATGGTATGGCGTGATTGATACGAGTTGTATGTTGATATGGTGTTGTCCTATGGTGCCTTCCGTGCCGCTCGCAAGCGTGTGGGATTACTGTTGTAGGGTGTTGCAATATGTTCTTGATTCGCTTATGATGGGTTGCGGGGGTGACTGCAGCCTAAATCCGAGTAAGAGAATTGTTGCGTGTGAGATTAAAGGGGACTTTACACGTAATACTATGGTTGAGTAATACTATGGTTGAGTTTTACCTTAATGAACTTTAGTAGTTGCCATACTTGCTAGAGGTCCAATTATAAGTGCATATGATCCAAGTATGAAAAGTGTGTTAGCTTACGCATCTCCCTCATTGCATATGAGAAGTATCTATCATGTTATATTCAATTGCCTATGGATAATCTTTCTCATCGTTCTATAAAAACTCTCAACTAAACTAATTAACTTTTATTATCTCGCAAAGTACTTCTAGTTTTATTCTTGAAAATTAGTTTTATACTTGTTCTAGATAAAGCAAACGTTGGCGTGCGTAGGGTTGTATTGGTGGTCAATAGAAATTGAGAGAATATTAATTCTATCTTTAACTCTTCGTTGTGTTCGACAGTCTTACTTATCGAAAAAGACTACAAACGATCCCTATACATATGAGATATCAAGACTTTTTTCTGACGCTGTTGCCGGGGAGCAATATTATGGAGTGAATATTCTTGTGTGCGCTTGTTGGCTTTATCTCTAAGTTTTATTTCCTATTTTAAGTTGTTTTATATCTTTAGTTATGGATATGGAATACGAACACCAAAAAAATTAGTTGTACTTGCTACTTATAGAGATGGGGAACCTACTAAAATCCTCCATGTTGGTTATGTGGAAAATATTAAATACTACTTTGATAATTCAGATAAATCCCCATTACAAAACAGTATAACTGAACCACCTAAGAGGCTTCACAACGCTTTGGCTTCGCTGGCCGTCCGATCGGACTCATCAATGCTTTAGATCGCTCGCTCCTCCAACGCATGTCGTGGCCTTTTCAATTTGCAGTCCCGAGCGTTCCAGCGGTTCCAACGTGGACAGGCTGTTGCAGCGCAAATCTACCTCGAGGCCTTCTCAGAAATCGGGCCGAGATGACTTCAAGGCCCACACACGATCTCTCTCTCTCTCTCCTGCGCCTTCCTCCCCTTCTAAACCCTAATCCCAACTCTGGCAATAGCGGCAGAGGCTAGAAGCACCAAGATGACCGACGAGAACAACTACGTTGACAAGAACGACTCTAGAAATGGCGTGTGACGGGCTTGGTGACGGTGGAGAGCAGTGTCGACAGCTACGCCAAAAATCCTACCTTCACGACGACTGACTTTTGCTCCCCTTATACCATGGGGCTTCCTCGCTCACCGTCCCTGTCACAGTGAGGCAATTGCATTAGCGATGGTGGGCGTGAGAATACAATCCACAATCATGGAGTCTACATCCGAAAGGTCACCATGATGGCAAATCACGCTGTCCATGTACACATTCCTCGACTTCTTGACTTCTCTTGATTTCTTACCAATTCCTAAACTATGCCTCTTGATATTTTTACCAATTTGTAAAACATGTTGGCAATGCCAAGAAGAATTGTGAGTGAATGTCTACAAGGACGTTCGAGCAAGTGAGAGATGCGTCACAGTGGCAGTGGTGAAGGACATAGATCTTGTTAGCTTGAGCTCCTTGGTCGACAACATCAGGTCAAGGTACCACCAATGGGCGCCACTCCACTACATTAACATCCCCGCTGTCTATGCAACGACTCTAACAGTAGCAAGGCATGCTCCATTGTTCTACCTTTTTTTTTGCGAATCACACTGTTCTACTAAACCAAGTTAAGGAAAATGGTCCTCACCTTCCACATTTGCATCATCTATATCTTGGTTCGGTTCAGGGGACTACAAAAGGCCGAGGAGGACAACAAGGGTTGCATATCGTTGTCTCCATCAACAAATACATGTCCCAACTCCTCACCTAAGGTTCATGCCACCTACTTGTTCATGAGAACATGCTGCTCAATTAAATCTCCAAAGTCCATAACTTTCACGATTAACTATTGCCTAATTATCTGCCATACCGATGATGACTTTGCTTTTGTATACTACAGATAACCTCGTGCCAACACTCATGTTCCCCTCACACGTCATGCAAAGAGGCCCACAAGGTATTATAACACTACACAACTAACTTAATACCAAAATCCAATTGTTTCATGTGCAACTTCTGCGAAATGCGATGAGTTTTGCTACCAAATGTCATTGCTTGCAGTGTCCTTTTTTGTGGTGTAATCGGGATTACTAATGTTTGACAGATCTGCAACCCCGAGAATTTTGAGAACTGCAGAGGCTGGGGGTTTAACCTCCTTTTGAATTATTATTTGTGAGAAGAAACCTTATTGGAGTGGACAATACTGATTTACAGACGCTTGTGGATTATATTGTTAGATGTTACAATACGCATGATGGATCATCATTGTGTGGATGTTGGCATTTGAAGGTGATGCATTATTGCATCCGGCGGTAACTGGTATATGCCATGAATTAGCTTTTCGACTTAGTAATTTTACTCACAAATTACTACTTTATATTATTGTTAATTCATGTTACACCATATGCATGATGCAATGCCATCGTACATTGGCATAGAAGTAGGAATACATTGTGGCTCTAACAGTTTCTATGTATTGATCGAGTTATCTCGTTTTTGCTCCCCATGGTGGAAGGAGTTGGATCTTTCTGTTCCTAAAACTGCATATATTATTCATTTTCCATACTTGTACGGTGCTAATCTCGATGATTTCTATAATTCTTATCTTAATATGGACGACCGCGGTAACGCGTGCCTTTATGTTCTAGTTCAGCTTGATAATGGGAGACACATTGGATCACCGGGAATACTTAGGGATTGTCGCTTGTCTCAAAAAGGGAAACACTTATGGGATTAAATTAAAATTTGGGTTAGCATGCTTGGAAATTATGCTTAAGATATGATTATACTTATTGCTCAATGATGGAGGCTCCACACCTTTCCTTTCAATGTGAATTTAATGAAAATGAAACCTTGGCTTCTTATGCCAATGGTGTATATGATTACTATGATGTGGAACAAATAGACGAATTTGTTACTTTTAAGCGTGCTTATGAAATTGAATCTTTGTTTGAAAAGTATAAAAACTGTGATGATGCTCTTTACAGATCTGAAAATTATGTCATACTTAAATATTGCCATGAAAATTATAAATACAATGTTGATATTAATGAATTTATTGAGAAAGTCTTCGCTGTCCAAGAAGAGACTAATATTTTGCAGGAATCTATGAAAGAAGAAAGTGCTAAAATTGTGAGCTCATTAGATGAAAAAAATGAGGAGAAAAGCAAAGAATAAAAGGAGGAAGTGCGGACTAGCTACCCATGCCCATCTTCTAACGAGAGTAACTCTTTATCTCATACATCGTTTAATTTCCCTTCGTGCTCATTGAAGGATGATTGCTATGATCCCTTAGATTTGTTTGAAATATCCCTTTTTGATGAACTTGATGCTTGCTATGCTTATGGCCGAGATGCCAATATGAATGATGCTTATGAAGATGAACTTGCTATAATTCCTTACGTTAAGAATGAAATTGTTGTTATTGCACCCACACATGATAATCCTATTATATTTTTGAATTCTCCTAACTACACACTTTACGCCACGCCGACTCTCCGTCATGGAATTAGACCAGAGGGAAAAGTTTGCGCTTATTAAGGATTATATTGATGGGTTGCATTTTACCATTAGACATGATGATTTTGATGGACATGATATGCATGTGCTTGCTGCTCCTACTTGCAATTATTATGAGAAAGGAACCACATCTCCACTTCTTTATGTTTCTAATGCGATAAAATTGCAAGAAACTGTTTATGCCATGTATCAGCCTTTATTATGTGTGCATGAATTGTTCTTTATGACATGCCAATGCATAGGAAGAGAGTTAGAATCTGTTGTTCTATGACATATGTTGCTTTGTGCTCACTACTAAATTATAAATCATTGTTAATTAAAATTGGCTTTGATATACCTTGGGATCCTAGTGGATCGATTACTTGAGCACATTATGCCTAACTTAATGGCTTTAAAGAAAGCGCTGTCTGGGAGACAACATGGAAGTTTTAGAGAGTCATTTTATTTTGTTTTGTGCTTTTTAAAAGTTAAAAAACAAAAAATAATAGATGTGAACCTGAAAAAATTCAAAAATAAAAGTGAAAGTGAGACAGATGAGCAATGTGGAAGTGGGGGCTAGCCTTGAACCTGTTCATGCCCATGAAAACTTTGTGAACCTCACTCATAGAAACTCTTCAAGAAAAATAATTATCCCCTTGTAAAAATCCATTGTATTATAAAAATGATGTGCCAAGATTTACCTCTAGGGTGTTTAAATTTCCTGTTTGGTATGTGCTGTGCAAAAATAGAAACTTTGATTGTAGTGTTTGAATTTGCACTTTTTACTAGAACGTCAAAATTTCTGAAACTTTTACACAATACTGATTTGCAAATTGTTTATTACTTCCAATATTTTTCAGAATTTTTGGAGTTACATAAGTATATGTACGATCTCATCTTTATAGACTGTCTTGTTTTCACAGATTACTGTAGTAATTTTTTTTATCTTCTTATGTTTGCAATTTTGCCAAGCTGTATTGATGTGGGAACATTAGAATTGTGTTAGCATACAGTAGGTAAGTTTAGATTATAATTATACAATATTGTTACAGCAATACATGATTAGATTTGATGTTATATGTACTAACCCCTCTAATAAAAGTTTAGTTAAGTTTCGTGTGGATAAAGTGTTCGAAGATCGAGGAAGTATCAATATGAGAAGAATAAAGAGAGGCAAGAGTTAAAGCTTGGGGATGCCCAAGGAACCCCAACTAAATATTCAAGGAGACTCAAGAGTCTAAGCTTGGGGATGCCCCAGAAAGCATGCCATCTTTTTCCTCAACAATTATCGGTATGTCTCGGTTTTTGTTTTCTTCACATGATATGTGTAAATTCTTGGAGCGTCGTGTGCTTTTTATTTTTCTTCTAGTAATACACCATGATGGTATGATATAGTCCTTGGTTGATTTGTAGAATACTCTTTGCACTTCACTTATATCTTTTGAATGTGGCTTTATAGAATGCTTCATGTGCTTGACTTATATCTTTTGAAGTTTGGATGCTCGTTTCTCTACACTTGGAACACCATTATTTGTAGAATGCTCTTTCACTTCACTTATATTTGTTAGAGCTTGGCCTAGGTTTTTGTAGAAATAAATTAAACTCTCATGCTTCACTTATATCTATTTAGAGAGTTAACAAGAGTTGATCATTCACATGGTCAGTCATAAAGACCTCCATAAAACTTGTAGATCACTGAATATGATAAGTTTGATTCTTTGCAATAGTTTTGCGATATTGAGATGGTAATATGGGGGCATGCTAGTAAAAGAATTAAAGTTGAGTACTAATAATGTTGTTAAGGAAAGTGGGTCCTCACGCATGTAAAGTGGTGGCCGCTGACATTAGAAGTGAGGTCGGAGCATAATTTATCATTGATTGAGTCTTTGTATTGTCCGGATCAGGGGTGCATGATGGTTAGATCCTCCCAACCTCCCCCTAGGGGCATGCGAGTAGTACTTTGATTTGAGGGCTTCTAAACTCTCACAATAAGTATATGGGTTCTTTATGACAAATGTGAGTTTGTGGACTTAAGCACTCCCACATATCCATATTTTGCTAGCTTCTTTGGTATTGTGCATTTCCTGTTCTCACCTGGAGAGTTGGTGCAAACTTCGTCGGTGCATCCAAATCCCGTGATATGATACACTCTATCACACATAAGGCTAATTATATCCTTCCTCAAAACAGCCAACATACCTACCTATTATGGCATTTCCATAGCCATTCCTAGATATATTGCCATGCAACTTCCACCATTACTATCATATGACTTGAGCATTTATTGTCATATTGCTTTGCATGATCATAAGATAGCTACCATCCTATTTTCATGGCCCTTTGTTGATATCTTTGCTATGCTAGATCATTGCACATCCTAGTACACTACCAGAGGCATTCATATAGAGTCATATTTTTCATTTTATCGGGTTGTAAGTAAATTAAAGTGTGATGCATTCTAGAGTGTTGTCCCTACCTGCGAGGATATTCAAAAAAAAAAGGCCAAAAAGATCCCACCAAAAAATAAAAAATAAAAATGAGAGAAAAAGGAAATAATAAAATGAGAGAAAGAGAGAGAGAGAGAGAGAGGGCACACTACTATCCTTTTTCCACACTTGTGCTTCAAAGTAGCACCATGTTCTTCATATAGAGCGTCTCCATGATTTGTCTCTTCCATATAGTAGTGGGAATTTTCACATTATAGAACTTGGCTTGTATATTCCGATGACAGGCTTCCTCAAATGTGTGGGGTCTTCATGAGAAAGCAAGTTGGATGCACCCCTACTTAGTTTCAGTAGCGAGATTTCATACACTTATAGCTCTAGTGCATCCATTGCATGGCAATCCCTACTCCTCACATTGATATCGATTGTAAGGCCTCTCCATTGCCTAATGACCCGCCTGGTTGATGCGTGACTTCCTCCACTTTTATCTTCCCTTATATACCTCTACCATCATTCTCTTTGCCACCCGTATTGCTAAGTCCATGGCTCACGCTCCTGTATTGAGTGAAGTTGAGAAAGCTCAAGCGAGAGAAAGTACGATGCAATTGCTTGGTTTGGCACCGGGTTCTCTTGATTTGATATTTCTATGCAAGGAAAACTGAGTGTATCATACTTATCATAACTAAGTGTATAGAGGTTCCTTTCTTTAGCTTCATTATTATGGAAGGCAATGACGAATTACATGCATGTTTTGTATTATTGTTGCAATATCAAATTGATAGACTATTGACTTGAATCACTCGTAGCTTAATATTCATGCCATGATTAGATTATTTGATCAATATTATGTTAGGTAGCATTCCACAAAAAACTATCTTGTTTTATAATTTACCTCCTCGAGGACGAGCAGGAATTGAGCTTGGGGATGCTGATATGTCTCTGTCGTATCTTTAATTTTTTATTGTTCCATGCCATTATTTTTACAACTTTCACATAATTTTGGCAAAAAATTATATTATTTTTGGGAGTAACATATTGATCTAGTGCTGAAAGTGCAACTAATCCCCGGGTGGTTTTGGTAATTCATAACAACATATAGCTCATTGAACTAATATCCATTCAAGTTAAATATATTAGAAAGTTCAATGATTGGCATGGCATGGACTAGAGATGTGGACCCCTCAAAATGCTAAGGACAAAGATTGGCAAAAGCTCAAGACTCTTCATTTTCATTTTAGTGATCCAAGATCACATTGAGTCCATAGGAAAGCCAATACTATTAAAAGGGGATGAGGTGTTGCTTAATGGTCTACTTGCTCAAAGTGCTTAGTGATATTGCTCCAAAACCCTCAACCACTTTCTCATTTCCACATATGTCCAAAACCCAAACTCAAACTCGGCCCCATTGATTTGGTTTATCCGGTGCCACCGAGTTAAGTTGACATAGCCAATGCCAGAAACCCTAGACAATTCGGTCTCATCGATATGGATCTCGGTCTCACCGAGATGGCCTTGCAAACTCTCTGTTGCTTGTTGTAATTATTTCGGTCTCACCAAAATGTGCAATCGGTCCCACCGAGTTTGCTTGAACAACTCTCTATTTTGATCTTTGCTGAAATCGGTCTCACCAAGTTCATGCAATTGGTCTCACCGAGATGAGGTTTTGCCCTAGCCCTAGCACACCGGTCTCACCGAGTTGATCATGTCGGTCCCACCAAGATTCCTAACGTTCACATTTTGAACTAAATCGGTCTCACCGAGTTATTCTATTCGGTCTGACCGAGTTGGGTCAAATGTGTGTAATGGTTGGATTTTGTGTGGCAGCTATATATACCCCTCCACCCCATCTCCATTTGTGAGAGAACCATCAGAACGTGCCTACACTTCCACTACTCATTTTCTGAGAGAGAACCACCTACTCATGTGTTGAGACCAAGACATTCCAATCCAACCACAAGAATCTTGATCTCTAGCCTACCCCAAGTTGCTTTCCACTCAAATAATCTTTCCACCATAGCCAAATCTGCGAGAGAGAGTTGAGTGTTAGGGAGACTATCATTTGGAGCACAAGAGCAAGGAGTTCATCATCAACACACCATCTATTACCTTTTGGAGATTGGTGTCTCCTAGATTGGTTAGGTGTCACTTGGGAGCCTCCGACAAGATTGTGGATTTGAACCAAGGAGTTTGTAAGGGCAAGGAGATCGCCTACTTCATGAAGATCTACCCGAGTGAGGCAAGTCCTTCGCGGGCAATGGCCATGGTGGGATAGACAAGGTTGCTTCTTCGTAGGCCCTTCATGGGTGGAGCCCTCCATGGACTCGTGCAACTGTTACCCTTCGTGGGTTGAAGTCTCCATCATGGACGTATGATAGCATCACCCATCGAAACCACGCCAAAATCTCCGTGTCTACATTGCGTTGCCTTCTCCAAACCCTTCCCTTTACCTTCATATGCAATGTTTTACTTTCCACTGCTACACTCGTAGAATTGCATGTGTAGGTTGATTGCTTGACTTGTGCTAAGTTGCTAAAATCTGCTAAGACTTAAAATTGGGAAAAGGCTAGATTTTTATTTGGTCAAGTAGTCTAATCACCCCCTCTAGACCTACTGTCGATCCTACAAGTGGTATCAGAGCTTTGATCTCCATTTGCCTTGATTTCCATAGCTTTGGTGATCATAGCCTTGGTTTCACAACCTAGGAGAGTATGGCGTCTAGTGAGGGAAATTACCACCATAGAGGTCCTTACTTTGATGGTACTAATTTTGCTAGTTGGAAGCATAAGATGAAAATGCATATTCTTGGTCATAACCCCGCTAGTTGGAAGAAGAAGAAGAAGAAGAAGAAGAAGAGAGGAGGAGGAAGAGGCTGTTGCACCTCCACCAAAGACTCAAAAGCTCATGGGGGATGCTATAAGGACTGGGGCTGCTCCACCTAAGCCCAAGTTAGCCCCCAAGCCTCCAACTCAAGCTCAAGCTCCAAAACCTTCTGCACCCAAGAGATCCACCAGGAACATATCTGCTGTTGAGAGGAACAAGGCCCCAGTGCCTGAAGTTCAAGAAGAAGAAGAGACACAAGTGCTCAGAAAGCTGAAGCCAAAGATTCCAGATCATAGTGATGATCATCTAGTGGCTGAAAACATGAAGGAAAGGAAAGATGCTGGTCTGAGATTATGGAGACAGACTGATCCTTATGCCACTAGGAGAAGGATAACTGTAGATTATCGTTTTCACACCAAGGAACAACAGGACTTCTATGAGACAGTCTTGTTAGACAAGAAGCCCGTTGTCAATGACATGAGGTGGGTTGCACTGGACATATATTGATGACAATGAGGACTACTTCCCAGGTGTGCATGAGAGCTTCAGGATGAATGAAGTGGACAATTTTATTGGTCAGAAGTTGACCAAGTGGAATGATAAAATGATAACGCAATTCTACTCAACTGCTCATTTCTATCCGGATGGAAGGATTGTCTGGATGACAGAGGGAACCAAATATCAGTCTACAATCTCTGAGTGGGCCAAGTTGATCAATGCCCCCGCTACTTCTTGAGTTTGTGTTGGTTTTTTCCTTGAAGAGGAAAGGGTGATGTAGCAAAGTAGAGATAAGTATTTCCCTCAGTTTGAGAACCAATGTATCAATCCAGTAGGAGACAACGCACAAATCACCGAATACCTGCACAAACAATCAAACAACTTGCACCCAACGCGATAAAGGGGTTGTCAATCCCTTCACGGTTACTTGCGAAAGTGAGGTCTGGTAGAGATAGATGAAAGTAACAAACGATAAAGTAAATATTTTTGGTATTTTTGGTTTATAGATGGGAAAGTAAAAGATTGCAAAATAGTAGACCGGAAACTTATATGATGGAAAATAGACCCGGGGGCCATAGGTTTCACTAGAGGCTTCTCTCATGATAGAAAATAGTACGATCCGTGATAAAATTACTGCCGAGCAATTGATAGAAAAGCGCAAAGTTATGACGATATCTAAGGCAATGATTATGAAATATAGGCATCATGTCCGTGTCAAGTAGACCGAAATGATTCTGCATCTACTACTATTACTCCACACATCGACCGCTATACAACATGCATCTAGAGTATTAAGTTCATAAAGAACGGAGTAACGCATTAAGTAAGATGACATGATGTAGAGGAATTAACTCGAGCAATATGATGAAAACCCCATCTTTTTATCCTCGATGGCAACAATACAATACGTGCCTTGCTGCCCCTACTGTCACTGGGAAAGGACACCGCAAGATTGAACCCAAAGCTAAGCACTTCTCCCATTGCAAGAAAAACCAATCTAGTTGGCCAAACCAAACCGATAGTTCGAAGAGAATTACAAAGATATAAATCATGCATAAAAGAATTCAGAGAAGATTAAAATAATATTCATAGATAAGCTAATCATAAATCCACAATTGAACGGATCTCGGCAAACACACCGCAAAAAAGTATTACATTGAATAGATCTCCAAGAACATCGAGGAGAACATGGTATTGAGAATCAAAGAGAGAGAAGAAGCCATCTAGCTACTAGATATGGACCCGTAGGTCTGTGGCAAACTGTTCACGCTTCATCGGAAGGGCAATAGGGTTGATGTAGAAGCCCTCCGTGATCAAATCCCCCTCCGGCAGGGTGCCAGAAAAGGTCCCTAGATGGGATCTCACGGTATAGAAGGTTGCGGCGGTGTAAAAGTGTTTTTGTGGACTCCTCTGGTGGTTTAGGAATATATGTGAATATATAGGTGAAAGAATTAGGTCGGGAGGGTCACAGGGGGCCCACAAGACAGGGGGGCGCGCCCTACCACCCTGGGCGCGCCCTCCACCCTTGTGGCCGCCTCGTGGCTCCTCCGACTTCATCTCCAAGTCTCCTGGGTGTCTTCCGGTCCAAGAAAAATCATCGTGAAGGTTTTATTCCGTTTGGACTCCGTTTAGTATTCCTTTTCTGCGAAACTCAAAAACAAGGAAAAAAACAAAAACTGGCACTGGGCTCTAGGTTAATAAGTTAGTCCCCAAAATAATATAAAATAGCATATTAATGCATATAAAACATCCAAAACATATAATATAATAGCATGGAACAATAAAAAATTATAGATACGTTGGAGAGGTATCAAGCATCCCCAAGCTTAATTCATGCTTGTCCTCAAGTAGGTAAATGATAAAAACAGAATTTTTGATGTGGAATGCTACCTAACATATTTATCCATGTAATTTCTCTTTATTGTGGCATGAATGTTCAGATCCATAAGATTCAAAACAAAAGTTTAATATTGACATAAAAACAATAATACTTCAAGCATACTAACAAGGCAATTATGTCTTCTCAAAATAACATGGCCAAAGAAAGCTTATCCCTACAAAATCATATAGTCTGGCTATGCTCCATCTTCATCAAACAAAATATTAAAATCATGCACAACCCCGATGACAAGCCAAGCAATTGTTTCATACTTTTGATGTTCTCAAACCTTTTCAACTTTCACGCAATACATGAGCGTGAGCCATGGACATAGCACTATAGGTGGAATAGAATATGGTGGTTGTGGAGAAGACAAAAAGAAGGAGATAGTCTCACATCAACTAGCCGTATCAACACGCTATGGAGATGCCCATCAATAGATATCAATGTGAGTGAGTAGGGATTGCCATGCGACGGATGCACTAGAGCTATAAGTTTATGAAAGCTCAAAAAGAAACTAAGTGGGTGTGCATCCAACTTGCTTGCTCATGAAGACCTAGGGCAATTTGAGGAAGCCCATCGTTGGAATATACAATCCAAGTTCTATAATGAAAAATTCCCACTAGTATATGAAAGTGACAACATAGGAGACTCTCTATCATGGAGATCATGATGCTACTTTGAAGCACAAGTGTGGAAAAAGGATAGTAACATTGCCCATTCTCTCTTTTTCTCTCATTTTTTCTTTTCGTTTTTTGGGCCTTCTCATTTTTGGCCTTTTCTCTTTTTTTCCTCACATGGGACAATGCTCTAATAATGAAGATCATCACAGTTTTATTTACTTACAACTCAAAGAATTACAACTCGATACTTAGAACAAAATATGACTCTATATAAATGCCTCCGGCGGTGTACCAGGATGTGCAATGAATCAAGAGTGACATGTATGAAAGAATTTTGAATGGTGGCTTTGCCACAAATACGATGTCAACTACATGATCATGCAAAGCAATATGACAATGATGATGCGTGTCATAATAAATGGAACGATGGAAAGTTGCATGGAAATATATCTCGGAATGGCTATTGAAATGTCATAAGATATAGGTATGGTGGCTGTTCCGATGAAGGTATATGGTGGGTGTATGGTACCGGCGAAAGTTGCACGGTACTGGAGAGGCTAGCAATGGTGGAAGGGTGAGAGTGCGTATAATCCATGGACTCAACATTAGTCATAAAGAACTCACATACTTATTGCAAAAATCTATTAGTTATCGAAACGTAGTACTACATGCATGCTCCTAGGGGGATAGATTGGTAGGAAAAGACCATCGCTCGTCCTTGACCGCCACTCACAAGGAAGACAATCAAAAAATACCTCATGCTCCAACTTCGTTACATAACGGTTCACCATACGTGCATGCTACGGGAATCACAAACCTTAACACAAGTATTTCTCAAATTCAGAACTAATCACTAGCATGACTCTAATATCACCATCTTTATATCTCAAAACAATCATAAGGAATCAAACTTCTCATAGTATTCAATGCACTTTATATGAAAGTTTTTATTATATCCCTCTTGGATGCCTATCATATTAGGACTAAATTTATAACCAAAGCAAATTACCATGATGTTTAGAGACTCTCAAAATAATATAAGTGAAGCATGAGAGTTCATTAATTTCTATAAAATAAAGCCACCGTCCTGCTCTAAAAAGATATAAGTGAAGCACTAGAGCAAAATTGCCTATCTCAAAAGATATAAGTGAAGCACATAGTGTATTCTAATAAATCATGATTCATGTGTGTCCCTCTCAAAAGGTGTGTACAACAAGGATGATTATGGAAACTAAAAAGCAAAGACTCAAATCATACAAGACGTTCCAAGCAAAACACATATCATGTGGTGAATAAAAATATAGCCTCAAGTAAAGTTACCGATAGATGAAGACAAAAGAGGGGATGCCTTCCGGGGCATCCCCAAGCTTAGGCTCTTGGTTGTCCTTGAATATTACCTTGGGGTGCCTTGGGCATCCCCAAGCTTAGGCTCTTGGTTGTCCATGAATATTAACTTGGGGTGCCTTGGTCATCCCCAAGCTTAGGCTCTTTCCACTCCTTATTCCATAGTCCATCAGATCCTTACCCAAAACTTGAAAACTTCACAACACAAAACTCAACAGAAAATCTCATAAGCTTCGTTAGTATAAGAAAATAAATCGCCACTTTTGGTACTGTTGTCAACTCATTCTTTATTTATATTGGTGTAGTATCTACTGTATTCCCACTTTTCCATGGTTCATACCCCCCAATACTACCCATAGATTCATCGAAATAAGCAAACAACACATAGAAAACAGAATCTGTCAAAAAGAAAATAGTGTGTAGTAATCTGGATAGTTCAAATACTTCTGTAACTTCCAAAATGCTGAAAAATTAGGACAACTGAGGAAATTTGTATATCAATCTTGTGTAAAACATTCAGAATTTTATCACGCTTATGTGATTTTTAAAAATTCTGGGACTGGGCACAAAAGTTGCTATTTTTTTAGCAAGATCAAATCAACTATCACCGTAAGCCATCCCATAGGTCTTACTTGGCACAAACACTAATTAAAATAGAAAAACACATCTAAACAGAGGCTAGATGAATTATTTATTGCAAAACAGAACCAAAAAGTAAAGAACAAAAATAAAATTGGGTTGCCTCCCAACAAGCACTATTGTTTAACGCCCTTAGCTAGGCATAAAAACACGAATAAATCTAGGTATTTTCATCTTCGGTATGCAATTCCTTTCTCATTAAATCCTCCAAAACTCGTCTTAACAAATCTATCCTTTCCTTTATTTCCCTTCTATTAGATGAACTCAAATCATGAAAAGGACTTTGATTAGTTATTTTGACATTCATAAACCCGTAATCAAGATCATCACCATAGATGTCATCATAAACAATACGTATCTCGTTTCTAGCGGGTTCCTTCATCATCTTATTCAACCAATCCCTATTAAATCCTACATAAATTCCCCTAGTAATCCAATCAAATATCTCGAAGGTCTCGAGGTACAAGGCTTGCAAGATTTCTGAATAGGGAACTCTCCTCCTAAGATTTTTTGCTATAAGATTGATAATCCCTAGATTCCAAACTACGCATAGTTTGTTTATCGTGGAGGATATCTTCAATTGGAGGATGTTCAACATCTTTTTTATAGAAAGCAAAAATATCCCTAGCTTCTTTTTAGCCAAAGGATGATTAATATTTGGAAGCTCATAAAACACTTTTTGTAAGGCAGGATGGATGTGAACAAATTTTCTTTCTAGTTTCTCAACGAGCATAACAATGGCATCCGCATAAAAGTTTGTATCGATAAGAATAGATCTTTTATTAATAGGCATAGATCCCGTACAATCAAAGAATTCTTGAATAACATTTTTCCAATAATATTACCGTCCCCCACACTAAAAGTTTTTGCTTTGCAATTAGGTGGAGTTTCAGCTTCATGATCCAAAGAACAAGATTCAAGTTTTTCCTCAAAATTTTCAACGATAACTTCCCCTGATTCAGACATGGTGGCAACAAAAACCAATCTAGCAAACGAACAAACAAAAGGCAAACGAAGAAGACGAACGGAAGAGGGGCGAAGAAAAGGCAAATCTTTTCAAAAATCGTTTTAGAAGTGGGGAAGAGGAAAACGAGAGGCGAATGGCGAATAATGTAATGCAAGAGATGAGAGTTTATCATGGGTGCTTGGTATGTCTTGACTTGGCATAGATCTCCCCGGCAACAGTGCCAGAAATTCTTCCTGCTACTTCTTCAGCTTGCGTCGGTTTTTTCCTTGAAGAGGAAAGGGTGATGCAGCAAAGTAGAGATAAGTATTTCCCTCAGTTTGAGAATGAAGGTATCAATCCAGTAGGAGACAACGCACAAATCACCGAATACTTGCACAAACAATCAAACAACTTGCACCCAACACGATAAAGGGGTTTTCAATCCCTTCACGGTTACTTGCGAAAGTGAGATGTGATAGAGATAGATGAAAGTAACAAACGATAAAGTAGACATTTTTGGTATTTTTGGTTTATAGATCGGAAAGTAAAAGATTGCAAAATAGTAGACTGGAAACTTATATGATGGAAAATAGACCCCGGGGCCATAGGTTTCACTAGAGGCTTTTCTCATGATAGCAAATAGTATGGTGGGTGAACAAATTACTGCCGAGCAATTGATAGAAAAGCGCAAAGTTATGACGATATCTAAGGCAATGATTATGAAATATAGGCATCACGTCCGTGTCAAGTAGACCGAAATGATTTTGCATCTACTACTATTAGTCCACACATCAACCGCTATCCAGCATGCATCTAGAGTATTAAGTTCATAAAGAACGAAGTAACTGATACATCTCCAACATATCTATAATTTTTGATTGTTCCATGCTATTATATTATCTATCTTGGATGTTTTATATGCATTTATATGCTATTTTATATGATTTTTGGGACTAACCTATTAACCTAGAGCCTAGTGCCAGTTTCTGCTTTTTCCTTGTTTTTGAGTTTCGCAGAAAAGGAATATCAAACGGTGTCCAAATGAGCTGAAAATTTACGATGATTTTTAATGGACCAGAAGAATCCCCCGAAGCAAAAGAGTTGGGCCAGAAAACCCACGAGGCCTCCACAAGGGTGGAGAGCGCGACCTACCCCTGGGCGCGCCCTCTGTCCTTGTGGGCTCCTCGTGGATCCCCCTGACGTGAAACTGATGCCAAAAATTCCTATAAATACAGGAACCCCTAAAAAGAAACCTAGATCGGGAGTTCTGCCGCTGCAAGCCTCTTTAGCCACCAAAAACCAATCGGGGCCCTGTTCCGGCACCCTGCCGGAGGGAGAAATCATCACCGATGGCCATCTTCATCATCCCGACGTTCTCCATGGCGAGGAGGGAATAGTTCACCCTCGGGGCTAAGGGTGTGTACCAGTAGCTATGTGTTTGATCTCTCTCTCATGTTCTTGATTTGGCACGATCTTGATGTACTGCAAGCTTTGCTATTATAGTTGGATCTTATCACGTTTCTCCCCCTCTACCTGAAGGAAATATGCCCTAGAGGCAATAATAAAGTTATTATTTTATTTCCTTATATCATGATAAATGTTTATTATTCATGCTTGAATTGTATTAACCGAAAACTTGATACATGTGTGCATACATAGACAAAAAAAGTGTCCACGACAGAAAATAGAAAGAGAATGAGAAGTCATTCCCTATGCCTTAGTCATAGGTTCTATAAAGTATGCTATGCTGTGTACCAGACCTATTGTATACCTTAGCATGATTTTGGCAAGGGAGTACAATAGTGATCTAGGAGTAGATCACTGGACAGCTGTCAAAATTATCCTTAGAGGACTAAGGAAATATTTCTTGGTTATGGAGGTGATAAAAGAGTTCATCATAAAGAGTTACGTTGATGCAAGCTTTGACACCAATCTGGATGACTCTGAGTCTTGATCAGGATACATATTGAAAGTAGGAGCAATTAGCTAGAGTAGCTCCATGCAGAGCATTGTAGACATATAAATTGGAAATACATACTGATCTGAATATGGCAGACCCATAGACTAAAACTTCTTTCACAAGCAAAACATGATCACACCTTATTACTCTTGGGTGTTAATCACATGGCGATGTGAACTAGATTATTGAATCTAGTAAAACCCTTTGAGTATTGGACACATGGCGATGTGAACTATGGGTAAAGATGTAAACTATTAGTGTTAAATCACATGGCGCTGTGAACTAGATTATTGACTCTAGTGCAAGTGGGAGATTGAAGGAAATATGCCCTAGAGGCAATAATAAAGTTATTATTTTATTTCCTTATATCATGATAAATGTTTATTATTCATGCTAGAATTGCATTAACCGGAAACTTGATACTTGTGTGAATACATAGACAAAACAAAGTGTCCCTAGTATGCCTCTACTAGACTAGCTCGTTAATCTAAGATGGTTAAGTTTCCTGACCATAGACATGTGTTATCATTTGATGAACGGGATCATCTCAACAGAGAATGATGTGATGGACAAGACCCATCGGTTAGCTTAGCATAATGATCGTTTAGTTTTATTGCTATTGCTTTCTTCATGACTTATACATGTTCCTCTAACTATGAGATTGTGCAACTCCCGAATACCGGAGGAACCCCTTGTGTGCTATCAAACGTCAGAACGTAACTGGGTGATTATAAAGATGCTCTACAAGTGTCTCCGATGGTGTTTGTTGAGTTGGCATAGATCAAGATTAGGATTTGTCACTCCGAGTATCAGAGAGGTATCTCCGGGCCCTCTCGGTAATGCACATCACTATAAGCCTTGCAAAGAATGTTACTAATGAGTTAGTTACAGGATGATGCATTACGGAACGAGTAACGAGACTTTCCGGTAACGAGATTGAACTAGGTATGATGATACTGACGATCGAATCTCGGGCAAGTAACATACCGATGACAAAGGGAACAACGTATGTTGTTATGCGGTTTGACCGATAAAGATCTTCGTAGAATATGTAGGAGCCAATATGAGCATCCAGGTTCCGCTATTGGTTATTGACCGGAGATGTGTCTTGGTCATGTCTACATAGTTCTCGAACCCGTAGGGTCTGCACACTTAACGTTAGATGATGATTTGTATTATGAGTTATGTAATTTGATGACTAAAGATTGTTCAGAGTCCCGGATGAGATCACGGACATGACGAGGAGTCTCAAAATGGTCGAGAGGTACAGATTCATATATTGGAAGGCTATATTCTGACATCGGAAAGGTTCCGAGTGATTCGGGTATTTTTCGGAGTACTGGGGAGTTACGGGAATTCACCGGGAGAAGTAATGGGCCTTATTGGGTCATACGGGAAAAGAGGAGGCAGGCCAAGGGGTGGTGGCGCCCCCCCATGGGTCCGAATTGGACTAGTGGAAGGGGGCAGCGCCCCCCTTGCCCTTTCCTACTCCCTCTTTCCCTCTTTCTTTCTCTCCTACCCCGAGAAGGAAAGGGATTCCTACTAGGACTTGGAAGTCCTAGTAGGACTCCATGCTCTTGGTGTGCCCCTAGCGGGCCGACTTCTCTCCCACCCTCCTTTATATACGTGGGCAGGGGGCACCCCAAAGGCACTCCAAGATTTGTCTTAGCCGTGTGATGTGCCCCCCTCCATAGTTACACACCTCGGTCATATCGTCGTAGTGCTTAGGCGAAGCCCTGCGCCGGTAACATCATCATCTCCGTCACCACGCTGTCGTGCTGACGAAACTCTCCCTCGTCCTCAACTGGATCAAGAGCTCGAGGGACGTCATCATGCTGAACGTGTGTTGAACACGGAGGTGCCGTACGTTCGGTACTTGGATCGGTTGGATTGTGAAGACATTTGACTACATCAACCGCGTTACTAAACACTTCCACTTTCGGTCTACGAGGGTACGTGGACACACTCTCCCCGCTCGTTGCTATGCTTCTCCTAGATAGTTCTTGCGTGATCGTAGGATTTTTTTGAAATACTACGTTCCCCAATAGTGGCATCTGAGCCAGGTCTATGCGTAGATGTTATATGCATGAGTAGAACACAAAGAGTTGTGGGCGATAATAGTCATACTGCTTACCACCAACGTCTTACTTTGATTTGGCAGTATTGTTGGATGAAGTGGCCCAGACTGACATTACATGACCGCGTTCATGAGACTGGTTCTACCGACGTGCTTCGCACACAGGTGGCTAGCGGGTGTCAGTTTCTCCAACTTTAGTTGAATCGAGTTTGACTACGTCCGGTCCTTGTTGAAGGTTAAAACATCACACTTGATGAAAAATCATTGTGGTTTTGATGCGTAGGTAAGAACGATTCTTGCTAGAAGCCCGTAGCAGCCACGTAAAACTTGCAACAACAAAGTAGAGGACGTCTAACTTGTTTTTGCAGGGCATGTTGTGATGTGATATGGTCAAGACGTGAGGAGATATAAAATTGTTGTATGAGATGATCATGTTTTGTAACCATTATCGGCAACTGGTAGGAGCCTTATGGTTGTCGCTTTATTGTATGAAATGCAATCACCATGTAATTGCTTTACTTTATCACTAAGCGGTAGCGATAGTCCTAGAAGCAATAGTTGGCGAGACGACAACGATGCTACGATGGAGATCAAGGTGTCGCGCCAGTGACGATGGTGATCATGATGGTGCTTCGAAGATGGAGAACACAAGCACAAGATGATGGTGGCCATATCATATCACTTATATTGATTGCATGTGATGTTTATCTTTTATGCATCTTATTTTTCTTAGTTTGGAGGTAGCCTTATAAGATGATCTCTCACTAAATTTCAAGGTATAAGTGTTCTCCCTGAGTATGCACCGTTGCTACAGTTCGTCGTGCCGAGACACCACGTGATGATCGGGTGTGATAAGCTCGACGTTCACATACAACGGGTGCAAGCCAGTTTTGCACGTGCGGAATAATTGGGTTAAACTTGACGAGCGTAGCATTTGCAAATATGGCCTCGTAACACTGAGACCGAAAGTCGAACGTGAATCATATAGTAGATATGATCAACATAGTGATGTTCACCATTGAAAACTACTCCATCTCACGTGATGACCAGACATGGTTTAGTTGATTTGGATCATGTGATCATTTAGATGACTAGAGGGATGTCTATCTAAGTGGGAGTTCTTAAGTAATATGATTAATTGAACTTTAATTTATCATGAACTTAGTTCTTATAGTATTTGCATATCTATGTTGTAGATCAATAGCTGCGATGTAGGTCCCCGTTTATTTTTGATATGTTCCTAGAGAAAAACAAGTTGAAAGATGATAGTAGCAATGATGCGGACTAGGTCCGTGATCTGAGGATTATCCTCATTGCTGCACAAAATAATTATTTCCTTGATGCACTGCTAGGTGACGGGCCTATTGCAGGAGCAGATACAGACGTTCTTAACGTTTGGCAAAGCTTGGTATTGACTACTTGATAGTTTAGTGCACCATGCCTTATAGCTTAAAACCGGGACTTCAAAAACGTTTTGAACGCCATGGAGCATATAAGATGTTCCAAGAGTTGAAAATGGTATTTCAGACTCATGCCCGTGTTAAGAGGTATGAGACCTCTGACAAAGTACTTTGCCTACAAGATGGAGGAGAATAGCTCAGCTAGTGAGCATATGCGTAGAATGTCTGGGTACTACAATCACTTGAATCAAGTGGGAGTTAATCTTCCAGATAAGATAGTGATTGACAGAGTTCACTAGTCACTATCACCAAGTTACTGGAACTTCGTGATGAACTATAATATGTAAGGGGTAACGAAAACAATTCCCGAGCTCTTTGCGATGTTGAAATCGGTGAAGGTAGAAATCAAGAAAAGCATCAAGTGTTGATGGTTGACAAGACCACTAGTTTCAAGTAAAAGGGCAAGGGAAAGAAAGGGAACTTCAAGAAGAATGGCAAGCAAGTTGCCACTCCCATGAAGAAGCCCAAAGCTAGACCCAAGCCTGAAACTAAGTGCTTCTACTGTAAAGGAAATGGTCACTAGAAGCGGAACTGCCCCAAATACTTGGCGGATAAGAAGGATGTCAAAGTGAACAAAAGTATATATGATATACATGTTATTGATGTGTACTTTACTAGTGTTCATAGTAGCCCCTGGGTATTTGATACCGGTTCAGTTGCTATGATTAGTAACTCGAAACAGGAGTTACAAAATGAACAGAGACTAATTGAGGGCGAGGTGACGATGTGTGTTGGAAATGATTCAAAGGTTGATAAGATCACCATCGCATACTCACTCTACCTTCAGGATTAGTATTGGAACTAAATAAATGTTATTTGGTGTTTGCATTGAGCATGGATATGATTGGATCATGTTTATTGCAATACGGTTATTCATTTAAGTCAAAGAATAATTGTTGTTCTATTTACATGAATAAACCTTCTATGGTCATACACCAAAGGTGAATGGTTTATTGAATCTCGATCTTAAGTGATACACATATTCGTAATGTTGATGCCAAAATATGAAAAGTTAATAATGATAGTGCAACTTATTTGTGGCACTACCGTTTAGGTCACATTGGTGTAAAGCGCATGAAGAAACTCCATGCTGCTGGGATTTTGGAATCACTTGATTATGAATCACTTGATGCTTGCAAACCATGCCTCATGGGCAAGATGACTAAAACTCCGTTCTCCGGAACAATGGAGCGAGACAATGACTTATTGGAAATGATATATACCGATGTATGCGGTCCAATGAGTGTTGAGGCTCGCGACGGGTATCGTTATGTTCTGACCTTCACAGATGATTTGAGCAGATATGGGTATATCTACTTAATGAAACACAAGTCTGAAACATTTGAAAAGTTCAAAGAATTTCAGAGAGAAGTGGAGAATCATCGTAACAAGAAAATAAAGTTTCTACGATCTGACCGCGGAGGCGAATATTTGAGTTACGAGTTTGTCCTTCATCTAAAACAATGTGGAATAAGTTTCATCACAACTCACGCCACTTGGAACACCATAGCGTAATGGTGTGTCCGAATGTCGTAACCGTACTTTATTGGATATGGTGCGATTTATGATGTTTCTTACTGATTTACCACTATCGTTTTGGGGTTATGCATTAGAGACAACTGCATTCACATTAAATAGGGCACCATCTAAATCCGTTGAGATGACACCGTATGAACCGTGGTTTGGCAAGAAACCTAAGCTGTCATTTCTTAAAGTTTGGGGTTGCGATGCTTACGTGAAAAGAGTTTCAAACTGATAAGCTCGAACCCAAATCGTAGGAGTGCATCTTCATAGGATACCCAAAAATAAATTGTTGGGTACACCTTCTATCACAGATCCGAAGGCAAGATATTCGTTGCTAAGAATGGATCCTTTCTAGAGAAGGAGTTTCTCTCGAAAGAAGTGAGTGGGAGGAAAGTAGAACTTGATGAGGTAATAGTACTTGCTCCTGGATTGGAAAGTAGTTCTTCACAGAAATCAGTTCTTGTGATTCCTACACCAATTAGTGAGGAAGCTAATGATGATGATCATGAAACTTCATATCAAATTACTACCGAACCTCGTAGGTCAAACAGAGTAAGGTCCGCACTAGCATGGTACGGTAATCCTATTCTGGAAGTCATGTTACTTGACCACGACGAACCTACGAACTATGAGGAAGCGATGATTAGCCCAGATTCCGTGAAATGGCTTGAGGCCATCAAATCTGAGATGGGATCCATGTATGAGAACAAACTGTGGACTTTGATTGACTTGCCCGATGATCGACAAGCCATAGCGAATAAATGGATCTTCAAGAAGAAGACTGACGCTGACGGTAATGTTACCTTCTACAAAGCTCGACTTGTTGTGAAAGGTTTTCGACAAGTTCAAAGAGTTGACTATGATGAGACCTTCTCACCTGTAGCGATTCTTAAGTCTATCCGAATCATGTTAGCAATTACCGCATTTTTTGATTATGAAATTTGGCAAATGGATGTCTAAACTGCATTCCTCAATGGATATCTTAAAGAAGAGTTGTATATGATGCAACCAGAAGGTTTTGTCGATCCTAAAGGTGCTAACAAAGTGTGCAAGCTCCAGCGATCCATTTATGGACTGGTGCAAGCCTCTCGGAGTTGGAATATACGCTTTGATAGTGTGATCAAACCATATGGTTTTATACAGACTTGCAGTGAAGCCTGTATTTACAAGAAAGTGAGTGGGAGTAGTACAACTTTTCTAATAAGTATATGTGATTGACATATTGTTGATCAGAAATGATGTAGAATTTTTCAGAAAGCATAAAGGAGTGTTTGAAAGGAGTTTTTCAAAGAAAGACCTCGGTGAAGCTGCTTACATATTGAGCGTCAAGATCTGTAGAGATAGATCAAGACGCTTGATAAGTTTTTTCAATGAGTACATACCTTGACAAGATTTTGAAGTAGTACAAAATGGAACAGTCAAAGAAGGAGTTCTTGCTTGTGTTGCAAGGTGTGAAGTTGAGTAAAGACTCAAAACCCGACCACAACAGAAAATAGAAAGAGAATGAGAAGTCATTCCCTATGCCTTAGTCATAGGTTCTATAAAGTATGCTATGCTGTGTACCAGACCTATTGTATACCTTAGCATGATTTTGGCAAGGGAGTACAATAGTGATCTAGGAGTAGATCACTGGACAGCTGTCAAAATTATCCTTAGAGGACTAAGGAAATATTTCTTGGTTATGGAGGTGATAAAAGAGTTCGTCATAAAGAGTTACGTTGATGCAAGCTTTGACACCAATCTGGATGACTCTGAGTCTCGATCAGGATACATATTGAAAGTAGGAGCAATTAGCTAGAGTAGCTCCATGCAGAGCATTGTAGACATATAAATTGGAAATACATACTGATCTGAATATGGCAGACCCATAGACTAAAACTTCTGTCACAAGCAAAACATGATCACACCTTATTACTCTTGGGTGTTAATCACATGGAGATGTGAACTAGATTATTGACTCTAGTAAAACCCTTTGATGTGAACTATGGGTAAAGATGTAAACTATTAGTGTTAAATCACATGGGACTCTAGTGCAAGTGGGAGATTGAAGGAAATATGCCCTAGAGGCAATAATAAAGTTATTATTTTATTTCCTTATATCATGATAAATGTTTATTATTCATGCTAGAATTGCATTAACCGGAAACTTGATACTTGTGTGAATACATAGACAAAACAAAGTGTCCCTAGTATGCCTCTACTAGACTAGCTCGTTAATCAAAGATGGTTAAGTTTCCTGACCATAGACATGTGTTATCATTTGATGAACGGGATCAGCTCAACAGAGAATGATGTGATGGACAAGACCCATCGGTTAGCTTAGCATAATGATCGTTTAGTTTTATTGCTATTGCTTTCTTCATGACTTATACATGTTCCTCTAACTATGAGATTGTGCAACTCCCGAATGCCGGAGGAACACCTTGTGTGCTATCAAACGTCACAACGTAACTGGGTGATTATAAAGATTCTCTACAGGTGTCTCCAATGGTGTTTGTTGAGTTGGCATAGATCGATATTAGGATTTGTCACTCAGAGTATCGGAGAGGTATATCTGGGCCCTCTCGGTAATGCACATCACTGTAAGCCTTGCAAGCAATGTGACTAATGAGTTAGTTACGGGGTGATGCATTACGGAACGAGTAAAGAGACTTGCCGGTAATGAGATTGAACTAGGTATGATGATACTGACGATCGAATCTCGGGCAAGTAACATACAAATGACAAAGGGAACAACGTATGTTGTTATGCGGTTTGACCGATAAAGATCTTCGTAGAATATGTAGGAGCCAATATGAGCATCCAGGTTCCGCTATTGGTTATTGACCGGAGATGTTTCTCGATCATGTCTACATAGTTCTCGAACCCGTAGGGTCCGCACGCTTAACGTTCGATGACGATTTGTATTATGAGTTATGTGATTTGATAACCTAAGATTGTTCGGAGTCACGGATGAGATCACGGACATGACGAGGGGTCTCGAAATGGTCAAGAGGTAAAGATTCATATATTGGAAGGCTATATTCGGACATCGGAAAGGTTCCGAGTGATTCGGGTATTTTTCGGAGTACCGGGGAGTTACGGGAATTCACTGGGAGAAGTAATGGGCCTTATTGGGCCATACGGGAGAAGAGGAGGCAGGCCAAGGGGAGGTGCCCCCCATGTGTCCGAATTGGACTAGGGGAAGGGGCGGCGCTCCCCTTGCCCTTTCCTACTCCCTCTTTCCTTCTCTTCTACTCCGAAAAGGAAAGGGATTCCTACTAGGACTTGGAAGTCCTATTAGGACTCCATACTCTTGGCGCGCCCCTAGGGTGCCGGCCTCTCTCCCTCCCTCCTTAATATACGTGGGCAGGGGGCACCCCAAAGGCACTCCAAGATTTGTCTTAGCCGTGTGCGGTGCTGGGGAACATAGTAATTTCAAAAAAAATACCTACGATCACGCAAGATCTATCTCTGTGCGCATATCAACGAGCGGGAGAGTGTGTCCACATACCCTCGTAGACCGAAAGCGGAAGCGTTTAGTAACACGGTTGATGTAGTCGAACGTCTTCGCGATCCAACTGATCAAGTACCGAACACACGTCACCTCCGCGATCTGCACACGTTCAGCTCAGTGACGTCCCTCGAACTTCTAGATCCAGCTGAAGTCGAGGGAGAGTTTCGTCAGCACGACTGCATGTTGACGGTGATGATGAATTTACCGACGCAGGGCTTCGCCTAAGCTCTACAACAATATGACCGAGGTGGAAATATGTGGAGGGGGGCACCACACACAGCTAAGATCAACTTTGATGTGTTCTAGGGTGCCCCCCTCCCCACGTATATAAAGGAGGGAGGGGGAGGCTGGTCTGCCCTCATAGGCGCGCCAAGGGGGGAGGAATCCTCCTCCTAGTAGGAGTAGGACTCCCCCTTTTCCTAGTCCTACTAGGAGATGAAGGAAGGAGGGGGAAAGAGAAGGAAGGAGGGGGCACCGCCCCTCCCCCTAGTCCAATTCAGAGTAGGCCCATGGGGGGCACGCGGCCAGCCCTTGGCAGACCCTCTCTCTCTCCCCTAGGCCCAATAAGGCCCATTACTTCTCCGGTGGTTCCTATAACCCTTCTAACACTCCGATATTTATCCGGTGAACCCCGAAACTCATCCGGTTTCCGAATTGTTGGGGAACGTAGTAATTTCAAATTTTTTCCTACAGACACGCAAGATCACGGTGATGCATAGCAACGAAAGGGGAGAGTATGATCTACGTACCCTTGTAGATCGACAACGGAAGCGTTAACTTGGTTGATGTAGTCGTACGTCTTCACGGCCCGACCGATCAAGCACCGAAACTACGACACCTCCGAGTTCTAGCACACGTTCAGCTCGATGACGATCCCCGGACTCCGATCCAGCAAAGTGTCGGGGAAGAGTTCCGTCAGCACGACGGCATGGTGACGATCTTGATGTACTACCGTCGCAGGGCTTCGCCTAAGCACCGCTACAATATTATCGAGGACTATGGTGGAAGGGGGCACCGCACACGGCTAAGAATATGATCACGTGGATCAACTTGTGTCCTTAGGGGTGCCCCTTTCCTCCATATATAAAGGCTCAAAGGGGGGGGTCGGCCGGCCGAGAGGAGGCGCGCCAGGAGGAATCCTACTCCCTCCGGGAGTAGGACTCCCCCCTTTCCTAGTTGGAATAGGATTCGCGGAGGGGGGGTAGAGGAGAGAGAGGAGGAAGGGGGGCCGGCCCCCTCTCCTTGTCCTATTCGGACCAAGCAGGGGAGGGGCGCGCGGCCCATCTTTGGCCACCTCTCCTCTCTTCCACTAAGGCCCACTAAGGCCCATATACCTCCCGGGGGGTTCCGGTAACCTCCCGGTAATCCGGTAAAATCCCGATTTCACCCGGAACACTTCCGATATCCAAATATAGGCTTCCAATATATCAATCTTTATGTATCGACCATTTAGAGACTCCTCGTCATGTCCGTGATCACATCCGGGACTCCGAACAAACTTCGGTACATCAAAATGCATAAACTCACAATATAACTGTCATCGAAACCTTAAGCGTGCGGACCCTACGGGTTCGAGAACAATGTAGACATGACCGAGACACGTCTCCGGTCAATAACCAATAGCGGAACCTGGATGCTCATATTGGCTCCTACATATTCTACGAAGATCTTTTATCGGTCAGACCGCATAACAACATACGTTGTTCCCTTTGTCATCGGTATGTTACTTGCCCGAGATTCGATCGTCGGTATCCAATACCTAGTTCAATCTCGTTACCGGCAAGTCTCTTTACTCGTTCCGTAATCCATCATCACGCAACTAACTCATTAGTCGCAATGCTTGCAAGGCTTATGTGATGTGCATTACCGAGAGGGCCCAGAGATACCTCTCCGACAATCGGAGTGACAAATCCTAATCTCGAAATACGCCAACCCAACATGTACCTTTGGAGACACCTGTAGAGCTCCTTTATAATCACCCAGTTACGTTGTGACGTTTGGTAGCACATAAAGTGTTCCTCCGGCAAACGGGACTTGCATAATCTCATAGTCATAGGAACATGTATAAGTCATGAAGAAAGCAATAGCAACATACTAAACGATCGGGTGCTAAGCTAATGGAATGGGTCATGTCAATCAGATCATTCATCTAATGATGTGATCCTGTTAATCAAATGACAACTCTTTGTCCATGGTTAGGAAACATAACCATCTTTGATTAACAAGCTAGTCTAGTAGAGGCATACTAGTGACACTTTGTTTGTCTATGTATTCACACATGTATTCTGTTTCTGGTTAATACAATTCTAGCATGAATAATAAACATTTATCATGATATAAGGAAATAAATAATAACTTTATTATTGCCTCTAGGGCATATTTCCTTCAGTCTCCCACTTGCACTAGAGTCAATAATCTAGTTCACATCGCCATGTGATTCAACACTAAGAGTTCACATCACCATGTGATTAACACCCATAGTTCACATCGTCATGTGACCTATACCCAAAGGGTTTACTAGAGTTAATAATCTAGTTCACATCATTTATGTGATTAACACCCAAAGAGTACTAAGGTGTGATCATGTTTTACTAGACTTAAGCATCGCTACAGGTGAGAAGGTCTCATCGTAGTCAATTCCTTAAACTTGCCGAAAACCTTTTGTGACAAGTCGAGCTTTGTAGACAGTAACATTACCGTCAGCGTCAGTCTTCTTCTTGAAGATCCATTTATTCTCAATCGCTTGCCGATCATTGGGCAAGTCAACCAAAGTCCATACTTTGTTCTCATACATGGATCTCATCTCAGATTTCATGGCTTCAAGCCATTTTGCGGAATCTGGGCTCACCATCGCTTCTTCATAGTTCGTAGGTTCATCATGATCTAGTAGCATGACTTCCAGAACTGGATTACCATACCACTCTGGCGCGGATCTCACTCTGGTTGATCTACGAGGTTCAGTAGTATCTTGTTCTGAAGTTTCATGATCATTATCATTAGCTTCCTCACTAATTGGTGTAGGTGTCACAGAAACGGTTTTCTGTGATGCACTACTTTCCATTAAGGGAGCAGGTACAGTTACCTCGTCAAGTTCTACTTTCCTCCCACTCACTTCTTTCGAGAGAAACTCCTTCTCCAGAAAGTTTCCGAACTTAGCAAAAAAAGTCTTGCCTTTGGATCTGTGATAGAAGGTGTATCCAATAGTCTCCTTTGGATATCCTATGAAGACATATTTCTCCGATTTGGGTTTGAGCTTATTAGGATGAAACTTTTTCACATAAGCATCACAACCCAAAACTTAAAGAAACGACAACTTTGGTTTCTTGCCAAACCATAATTCAGATTGTGTCGTCTCAACGGATTTAGATGGTGCCCTTTTTAACGTGAATGCAACTGTCTCTAATGCATAACCCCAAAACGATAGTGGTAGATCGGTAAGAGACATCATAGATTGCACTATATCCAATAAAGTACGGTTATGACGATCGGACACACCAGCTATGGTGTTCCAGATGGCATGAGTTTGTGAAACTATTCCACAATGTTTTAATTGAAGGCCAAACTCGTAACTCAAATATTTTACTTCTGCGATCATATCGTAGAAACTTTTTATTTTTGTTACGATGATTCTCCACTTCACTCTGAAATTCTTTGAACTCTTCAAATGTTTCAGACTTGTGTTTCATCAAGTAGATATACCCATATCTACTCAAATCATCTGTGAAGGTCAGAAAATAACGATACCTGCCGCGAGCCTCAACACTCATCGGATCACATACATCAGTATGTATTATTTCCAATAAGTCAGTTGCTCGCTCCATTGTTCCGGAGAACGGAGTCTTAGTCATCTTGTCCATAAGGCATGGTTCGCAAGCATCAAGTGATTCATAATCAAGTGATTCCAAAATCCCATCAACATGGAGTTTCTTCATGCGCTTTACACCAATATGACCTAAACGGCAGTGCCACAAATAAGTTGCACTATCATTATTAACTTTGCATCTTTTGTCTTCAATATTATGAATATGTGTATCACTATGATCGAGATCCAACGAACCATTTTCATTGGGTGTGTAACCATATAAGGTTTTATTCATGTAAACAGAACAACAATTTATTCTCTTACTTAAGTGAATAACCGTATTGCAATAAACATGATCAAATCATATTCATGCTCAACGCAAACACCAAATAACACTTATTTAGGTTCAACACTAATCCCGAAAGTATAGGGAGTGTGCGATGATGATCATATCAATCTTGGAACTACTTCCAACACACATCGTCACTTCACCCTTAACTAGTTTCTGTTCATTCTGCAACTCCCGTTTCGAGTTACTACTCTTAGCAACTGAACCAGTATCAAATACCGAGGGGTTGCTACGAACACTAGTAAAATACACATTAATAATCTGTATATCAAATATACCTTTGTTCACTTTGCCATCCTTCTTATCCGCCAAATACTTGGGGCAGTTCCGCTTCCAGTGACCAGTCCCTTTGCAGTAAAAGCACTTAGTCTCAGGCTTAGGACCAGACTTGGGCTTCTTCACTTGAGCAGCAACTTGCTTGCCGTTCTTCTTGAAGTTCCCCTTCTTCCCTTTGCCCTTTTCTTAAAACTAGTGGTCTTGTCAACCATCAACACTTGATGCTTTTCTTGATTTCTACCTTCGTCGATTTCATCATCATGAAAAGCTTGGCAATCGTTTCCGTTATCCCTTGCATATCATAGTTCATCACGAAGTTCTACTAACTTGGTGATGGTGACTAGAGAATTCTGTCAATCACTATCTTATCTGGAAGATTAACTCCCACTTGATTCAAGCGATTGTAGTACCCAGACAATCTGAGCACATGCTCACTGCTTGAGCTATTCTCCTCCATCTTTTAGATATAGAACTTGTTGGAGACTTCATATCTCTCAACTCGGGTATTTGCTTGAAATATTAACTTCAACTCCTGGAACATCTCATATGGTCCATGACGTTCAAAACGTCTTTGAAGTCCCGATTCTAAGACGTTTAAGCATGGTGCACTAAACTATCAAGTAGTCATCATATTGAGCTAGCCAAACGTTCATAACGTCTGCATCTGCTCCTGCAATAGGTCTGTCACCTAGCGGTGCATTAAGGACATAATTCTTCTGTGCAGCAATGAGGATAATCCTCAGATCACGGATCCAATCCGCATCATTGCTACTAACATTTTTCAACATAATTTTTCTCTAGGAACACAATAAACTGGGAGCAACATCGCGAGCTATTGATCTACAACATAGATATGCTAATACTACCAGGACTAAGTTCATGATAAATTAAAGTTCAATTAATCATATTACTTAAGAACTCCCACTTAGAAAGACATCCCTCTAATCTTCTAAGTGATCACGTGATCCAAATCAACTAAACCATGTCCGATCATCACGTGAGATGGATTAGTTTCAATGGTGAACATCAATATGTTGATCATATCTACTATATGATTCACGCTCGACCTTTCGGTCTCAGTGTTCCGAGGCCATATCTGCATATGCTAGGCTCGTCAAGTTTAACCTGAGTATTCTGCGTGTGCAAAAACTAGCTTGTACCCGTTGTAGATGGACGTAGAGCTTATCACACCCGATCATCACGTGGTGTCTGGGCATGACGAACTTTGGCAACGGTGCATACTCAGGGAGAACACTTTTATCTTGAAATTTAGTGAGAGATCATCTTATAATGCTACCGTTAATCAAAGCAAGATAAGATGCATAAAAGATAAACATCACATGCAATCAATATAAGTGATATGATATGGCCATCATCATCTTGTGCTTGTGATCTCCATCTCCGAAGCACCGTCATGATCACCATCGTCACCGGCGCGACACCTTGATCACCATCGTAGCATCGTTGTCGTCTCGCCAATCTTATGCTTCCACGACTATCGCTACCGCTTAGTGATAAAGTAAAGCATTACAGTGCAATTGCATTGCATACAATAAAGCGACAACCATATGGCTCCTGCCAGTTGCCGATAACTCGGTTACAAAACATGATTATCTCATACAATAAAATTTAGCATCATGTCTTGACCATATCACATCACAACATGCCCTGCAAAAACAAGTTAGACGTCCTCTACTTTGTTGTTGCAAGTTTTACGTGGCTGCTACGGGCTTAAGCAAGAACCGTTCTTACCTACGCATTAAAACCACAACGATAGTTTGTCAAGTTGGTGATGTTGTAACCTTTGCAAGGACCGGACGTAGCCACACTTGGTTCAACTAAAGTTGGAGAAACTGACACCCGCCAGCCACCTATGTGCAAAGCACGTCGGTAGAACCAGTCTCGCGTAAGCGTACGCGTAATGTCGGTCCGGGCCGCTTCATCCAACAATACCGCCGAACCAAAGTATGACATGCTGGTAAGCAGTATGACTTAAATCGCCCACAACTCACTTGTGTTCTACTCGTGCACAACATCAACGCATAAAACCTAGGCTCGGATGCCACTGTTGGGGAACGTAGTAATTTCAAAACTTTTCCTACGCACATGCAAGATCATGGTGATGCATAGCAACAAGAGGGGAGAGTATTGTCCACGTACCCTCGTAGACCGAAAGCGGAAGCATTAGCACAACACGGTTGATGTAGTCATACGTCTTCACGGCCTGACCAATCAAGCACCGAAACTACGGCACCTTCGAGTTCTAGCACATGTTCAGCTCAATGACGATCCCCGGACCCCGATCCAGTAGAATGTCGGGGAAGAGTTCCGTCAGCACGACGGCGTGGTGACGATCTTGATGTTCTACTATCGCAGGGCTTCGCCTAAGCACCACTACAATATTATCGAGGACTATGGTGGAGGGGGGCACCGCACACAGCTAAGAGATCAATGATCAACTGTTGTGTCTGTGGGGTGCCCCCCTGCTCCCGTATATAAAGGAGCAAGGGAGGGAGGCGGCCGGCCTAGGAGGAGGGCGCGCCAAGGAGTCCTACTCCCAACGGGAGTAGGACTCCTCCTTCCCTTGTTGGAGTAGGAGAGAAGGAAAGAGGGGGAGAGGAACAAGGAAAAGTGGGCTGCACCCCTTGTCCAATTCGGACCAGAGGGGGCGCGCGCCTCCTTCCTTTTGGCCTCTCTCCTCTATTCCCGTATGGCCCAATAAGGCCCATATACTCCCCGGCGAATTCCCGTAACTCTCCAGTACTCCAAAAATACCCGAATCACTCGGAACCTTTCCGATGTCCGAATATAGTCGTCCAATATATCGATCTTTACGTCTCGACCATTTCGAGACTCCTCGTCATGTCCCCGATCTCATCCGGGACTCCGAACTCCTTCAGTACATCAAAACTCATAAACTCATAATATAACTGTCATCGAAACCTTGAGCGCGCGGACCCTACGGGTTCGAGAACTATGTAGACATGACCGAGAAACGTCTCCGGTCAATAACCAATAGCAGAACCTGGATGCTCATATTGGCTCCCACATATTCTACGAAGATCTTTATCGGTCAAACCGCATAACAACATACGTTGTTCCCTTTGCCATCGGTATGTTACTTGTCCGAGATTCGATCGTTGGTATCTCAATACCTAGTTTAATCTCGTTACCAGCAAGTCTCTTTACTCGTTCCGTAACACATCATCCCGCAACTAACTCATTAGTTGCAATGCTTGCAAGGCTTATAGTGATGTGCATTACCGAGTGGGCCTAGAGATACCTCTCCGACAATCGGAGTGAAAGATCCTAATCTCGAAATACGCCAACCCAACAAGTACCTTCGGAGACACCTGTAGAGTACCTTTATAATCACCCAGTTACGTTGTGACGTTTGGTAGCACACAAAGTGTTCCTCCGGTAAACGGGAGTTGCATAATCTCATAGTCATAGGAACATGTATAAGTCATGAAGAAAGCAATAGCAACAAACTAAACGATCAAGTGCTATGCTAACGGAATGGGTCAAGTCAATCACATCATTCTCTAATGATGTGATCCCCATGTCTATGGCTAGGAAACTTAACCATCTTTGATTCAACGAGCTAGTCAAGTAGAGGCATACTAGTGACATACTGTTTGTCTATGTATTCACACATGTATTATGTTTCCGGTTAATACAATTCTAGCATGAATAATAAACATTTATCATGATATAAGGAAATAAATAATAACTTTATTATTACCTCTAGGGCATATTTCCTTCAAAGACATCTCGACAATGGTAAAACAAGACCAGCAAGACCACCCGCTGTGCCGACAAATCCCGATAGGAGCTGCACATATCTCGTTCAGGGCACACCGGATAAGCTAAGCGTACAGGAGCCGACGTAACCCAAGTTGCCAAGGGATGGCCCTGCACGGTGCTCTAGTTTGGACCAACACTCAGAGGAGCACTGACCCGGGGGTTTAAATAAAGATGACCCTTGAGTCTGCAGAACCCAAGGGAAAAGGCTAGGTGGCAAATGGTAAACCAAGGTTGGGCCTTGCTGTAGGAGTTTTATTCAAGGCAAACTGTCAAGGGGTTCCCATTATAACCCAACCACGCAAGGAACGCAAAATCAAGGAACATAACACCGGTATGACGGAAACTAGGACGACAAGAGTGGAACAAAACACCAGGCATAAGGCCGAGCCTTCCACCCTTTACCAAGTATATAGGTGCATTAATTAAATAAGAGATATTGTGATATCCCAACAATATCCATGTTCCGACATGGAACAAACTCCAATCTTCACCTGCAACTAACAATGCTATAAGAGGGGCTGAGCAAAGCGGTAACATAGCCAAACAACGGTTTGCTAGGACAAGGTGGGTTAGAGGTTTGACATGGCAATATGGGAGGCATGATATAGCAAGTGGTAGGTATTGCAGCATAGCAAAAGAGCGAGCAACCAGCAAGCAAAGATAGAAGTGATTTCGAGGGTATGGTCATATTTCCTGAGATCCCGCAAGGAAGAAGAACGAGTCCATGAAGAAGACAAATGGACATAGTCGAACAGATCCTCACAACTCTGGAACGGAACCGAAGCTAATGAGAGAAGCAACCCGGAAAGAAGCAAACAACATAGTAAACAACCATCACATAAACATGGCATGATGCACAACCAAGTATGATGCATGTCCGGTTTAATGGCATGGCATGGAAATGTGCAACAAACAACACTACAAATTAAGTGGAGCTCGTTTATGTACTCAACAATATTAAATGTTGGTTAGCATGGCAAGAGGCGAAGCAAAAAAAATCTACCTATCTAGGCAAGTTTAAATGAGTCCGGAACAACAAACCACAAGTCTAGAAACTCATCATGTGCATATTTTAGGTTTTGGTACTGTTCTGCCCTAAACATAATTTTAGAGTTGTTAAACATGCAAAGTGATGCCACCATGTTAAACTCGGCATTTTTCTACCCCATTTACATATAAAGTTTGTTAGGTTTGGAGCTATGGTTATTTAGTTATGAATTAAAGCATTTTAACATGGCATTAGGTAAATTATAAGCAAACATCATTTTAAACATTTTTAACATGGATGAAAGTTGCAAATTATGAATCTAGACACAATTCTAAGCATTTTTCATATATAATTTATTTTAAAAAGATGCACCGTTTGTGAGTTATTAAATGTATGAACATGAGGGTCTTTTCTGAAAAACTACAGTCTCTGGAATAATATCTAAATTCGTGCACGGAAAAAACATGAATCGGGCCGCATCTGAGACTTGGCCCTACAGGAGGAAAAAAAGGCGCTCGGGTGTGACCTCACCAATGGGCCAGGCCCAGTTCGGCGGATCTGGAGGCCGATGGGCGTGACGCTGGGCCACTCCAGATCAAGGCGAGGCAGATCGATACGTTGGACGCGGTCAATGCACGCGGCTGGACCAGGCGAGCTCTTCTCGCTCGATCTGGACAGCGGGGAGGTACTGAAGCGGGCGCGGCCATCTGCTCGTCGGAAGCAGAGCAGCGGCGGCGCTGAACGGGAAGGCGGCAGCGGGGTCCGAGGCAGGGAACTCCGGCGGAACAGCAGGGATGGAGCGGGCGCAGGTGGGTTAACGCAGACAGGCCGAGCGGGCGCTGCTCTTGTCGACGCGCCATGGCTCCTCTCCTACAAAGGTTCAGAGAGAGGGGGAGAAATGCGTGAGGGGAAGAAAAACAGAAGGAAAAATAAGGGGAGGCTGCGAGGGCCCTGGCATGATTGCAGCAGCGCTGCTCCGGCGAAGCCGTAGACGAGTGGAGGTGCTCTGGGCCGAGGTGAGCGAGCTGCTACTTGTAACTGAAAGAGCAGAGGTAGCTGCAAGGTTCAAACACCGGCAGCTGGACGCGATGGGCTTCGACGATGTAGGCGCGGCGACTGACGCGGGCAAGCAGGACGAGGCGGAGGGACTCCGGCGAGCGGCAGGTTGGCACGGTTCCGGCGAAGGAGAAGCAGAGGAGGCATGAAAGGAGGGCGGCGCGACGCGAAGCACCAAGGGCGGCCATGGCGGGTCCCTGTAGAGAGAGAGACGAGAGGGATGAGAGACAGCAGGGAAAACGAGTAGGAGAAGGTCGGGGATGGGGAATCCGTGCGTGGGCATGCTGAGAGCGCCGAATCCGGGCGCGGGCGACGCGACCTGAAGACGAGGGTGGCCATGGCGTACGGGGCCTCGGATGCTCGCGGCTGTAGGAGCTCTTGCTCCTGTGGTCGTGGACGAAGGCGGCTGCGGGGCCGAAGGACGACGAGGATGCAGGAGGCGCAGGGTGGCGGGAAGGTGGCTCGGGTTCCAATGGTGTGAGCTGCCGGAGTGGAGGCAAGGCGACGACTGCCTCGATCCCATCCGGATCGATTACCTGGGGCGTCGGCTGAAATTGAGGAGAAGGAGCTTGAGGGGAGGCTCGAGCGCATGTGGTTTGTGAGAAGATAATCGGGGTGGATCCCCATGGAGGATGAGGTTGTTGGCGGCTCCAATGGGCAGGGGAGGATGCGGGATGGATCCCGATGGAGAGGCTAAGTGGAAGGAGAGGTGGCTGGCTCGGGTTGGTGTGGTGGTGAAAGCGAGGAGGGGATTTTTTTGGATCGGGGATGAGCCCGAGGAGGAAGAGACAGGAGGAGTGGCGGCGGCTTGGGGTGGATGGGACAAGTCTCCTAGGTTTTAGGGTTTGGTCTGAAATTAGACTAGGGGTGGACTATATATATGGAAAAGAGGGGAGTTGGACCATCCGATCGAAATCAGACGGTTGAGATAAAATGCTAGGGAAGGCCAAACAAATAATCGCAGATGTTTTAGGGATGTTTGGGGATGATCCGAATCCAGCGGTGACGACGGCCTGGGTCGGGTCCGGGACAGCTTTCAGACGCGCGCGTGAGGAGGGCCGCGGGCTGACGAGAGAGCTTAGGTTGCGTGGCGGTAGGTAGTGGGCTGTGTAGACGGTCTAGAGAGGAAAGAGAGGGAAAGCCCGGCAATAGTTTCCGGAGACTGAAAACGTCCGAAGTTATTGCCGCTATAGTTATCCGTTGGGGCGTCAAACGGACTCCGAATGCGATGAAACTTGGCAGACGGCCTACCTACAACATAAAAACACTGCATGCCAACTTTCAACCCATTCCGAGAACATTTTCCGGACACTTATAAAATACTATTTCGAACATGCCGCGGGCGCGTGCAAGTGTGTCTGGGCTCAGAATGGACAACGGAAGGAACTGGGAGACCCGGGCTAATGCAAGTTTTGAAAACATGATGATGCAATGCACATGATGACATGACAAGATGCAACACACAAGTTAATGACATGGAAATGACAACGAATAACTGGAGGACACCTGGCGCAATGGTCTCGGGGCGTTACACGTAGGGTCCGCATGCTTAACGTTCGATGATGATTTGTATTGTGAGTTATGTGTTTTTGGTGACCGAAGTTTGTTCGGAGTCCTGGATGAGATCACGGACATGACGAGGAGTCTCGAAATGGTCGAGAGGTAAAGATTCATATATAGGACGATAATATTCGGACACCGAAGTGTTCCAGGTGATATCGGGTCACCGGAAGGGGTTCCGGGCACCCCCCGGCAAAGTTATGGTCCTATTGGGCCAAGTGAGGGACAGACCAGCCCCTGGTGGGCTGGTGCGCCCCTCCTAGGCCGAATAGGAGTAGGAGGAAAGGAAGGGGAAGAAGAAAGGAAGGAGGAGGGTTCGGCCTCCACCCTTTCCTTCTCTCTCCCCTTCTCTTTCCTTCCCATATGCTGAAATAAGGAAGGGGGCCGAATTGGGCTTGCACCCCAAGTACGATTCGGCCTACTTGGGGGCGCCCTAAGGCTGCTTCCCACCCTCCAACCTATATATATGTGGGGAGAGGAGGCACCTAGAACACACAAGTTTCTCTTAACAGTGTGTGGTGCCCCCCTCAACAGATTACACCTCAGATTATATAGTCGTGGTGCTTAGGCGAAGCCCTGCGCGGATCACATCACCAACACCGTGTAACGCCCATGATGCGGCTATATCTCCCACGTGTCGAGGCACGACTTAGAGGCATAACCGCATGGTGGTTTTGTCGCAATAGGGGTAATCTTCGCACAATCCCATGTACTGAATAAGAAAGGGATAAAGAGTTGGCTTACAATCGCCACTTCGCACAAATAACAAGTTAAACATACATCATCTAGAGTACAACCAAGGTCCAACTATGGAACCAAAATAAAAGAAGACAACCCCAAATGCTAGATCCCCGATCGTCCCAACTGGGCCCCACTACTGATCAACCAGAAAAGACACAAAACAACGATCAAGATCTTCATCGAGCTCCCACTTGAGCTCGGTTGCGTCACCTGCACTGGTATCATCGGCACATGCAACTGTTTTGGAAGTATCCGTGAGCCACGAGGACTCAGCAATCTCACACCCGCGAGATCAAGACTATTTAAGCTTATGAGTAGGATGTGGTAATGAGGTGGAGCTACAGCAAGCGCTAAGCAAATATGGTGGCCAACATACGCAAGTAAGATTAAGATGAGAAGCTGCGCAACAGTCTAAAAGCAATAAGTGATCAAGAAGTGATCCTGAAACTACTTACGTTCAAACATAACCCAAAACCGTGTTCACTTCCCAGGCTCCGCCGAAAAGAGACCATCACGGCTACACACACGGTTGATTCATTTTAATTAAGTCAACTGTCAAGTTCACTACAACCGGATATTAACAAATTCCCATCTGCCACATAACCGCGGGCACGGCTCTCGAATGTTTATACCCGGCAGGGGTGTCCCAACTTAGCCCATCACAAGCTCTCATGGTCAACAAAGGATATTCCTTGTCCCGGAAAGACCCGATCAGTCTCGGAATCCCGGTTACAAGACATTTCGACAATGGTAAAACAAGACCAGCAAAGCCGCCCGAATGTGCTGACAAATCCCGATAGGAGTTGCACATATCTCGTTATTAGGGCACACCGGATAGGTCAAGCTACGAGTAAAACCAGCCCTCGAGTTTCCCCGAGGTGGCCCCGCAGATTGCCCGGTTCGGACAAACACTTAGAGAAGCACTGGCCCGGGGGTTAAAATAAAGATGACCCTCGGGAGCGCGACTCCCAAGGGAAAAATATAGGTGGTGGTGAGGCAAATGGTAAAACCAAGGTTGGGCCTTGTTGGAGGAGTTTTATTCAAAGCGAACTGTCAAGGGGGTCCCATAACCCCAACCGCGTAAGGAACACAAAATCAAGGAACATAACACTGGTATGACGGAAACTAGGGCGGCAAGAGTGGAACAAAACACCAGGCATAAGGCTGAGCCTTCCACCCTTTACCAAGTATATAGATGCATTAAATTAAACAATAGATAATATGATATCCCAAACATATCCATGTTCCAACATGGAACAACCTGCAAGATACCTGCAACTAGCAACACTATAAGAGGGGTTGAGCAAAAGCGGTAACATAGCCAAACAATGGTTTGCTAGGAAGGTGGGTTAGAGGCTTGACATGGCAATATGGGAGGCATGATATAACAAGTGGTAGGTAGCGTGACATAGCGGTAGAACAAACAACTAGCAAAGCAAAGATAGAAGTGATATCGAGGGTATGGTCATCTTGCCTGAAATCCCGCAAGGAAGAAGAACGAGTCCATGAAGAAGACAAATGGACGGAGTCGAACAGATCCTCAGAAACGCGATGTTACTGGAACTAACAAGAAAAGCAACACCGGAAAGGAGCAAACAACATGGTAAACCAACAAGCATAAACATGGCATGATGCACAATCAAGTATGATGCATGTCCGGTTTAAATAGGCATGTCATGGCAAAGTGCACAAACAACACCACAAGTTAAGCGAAGCTCAATATGCAACGAGTTGCATATTGACGAAACACCACATGACTTATTTAGTTATCTCTCGGTTATGTACCCAACAATATTAAATGTTGTTAAACATGGTAAGAGGTGAAGCATAAGTAAACTACACATTTTAGGCAATTTTAAATGAGGCCGGAAACATCAAACAATGATTCTGGTAAACCCCCACATGCAAATTTTAGAGATGGTACTATTCTGCCCTAAACCATATTTTAGAGTTGTTAAACATGCAAGATAAGTGCACCAAGTTAAACTAGGCATTTTTCTACCCCATTTACATATAAAATTTATTTAAATGGAGCTACGGTTAATTAGTTATGAAATAAATCATTGGGACATTTACATCTATGCCCTTAACTCGAACCCACTACTCAGTTTTGCCCCTAATTTTTAGGTATGCTCAGTTTTGCCCCTCCGCCGTTAGTTTCACTTATAGAAATGCCCTTCTCTGCCGTTACCGTCCGGTCAAAGGTCTTTGACCGTCCTGAAAAAATAGCAAAAAAAATCAAAAAAATATGAAATTTGGTGGGATCGAAGATAGTCATGTCCGCAAGGCGCGTGCACATTTTCATGCCGTTCGGACACTCCGGGAGCTCGTGTCAAAGGAAAACATAAATTTTGTACGCATGCGAGCAGTAAATTCAAAAAAAATAGAAAAAAAATCAAAAAAATATGAAATTTCATGGGACTCAAGATATTCAGGTGCGCAAGATGTGTGCACGTTTTTGTTGTGTTTGGACATTGTAGGAGCTCGTGGAGAAAAAAAACAAATTTTAGCTCAAAAAAACTTTGAAAAAATGCACTATTTTGTTTTTTTTCTCTAGAGCGCCCCGTACGTCATTTGATCACCAAAACTTGCAAGCACTTTGTGCACTCAAGCCTCTTTGACGCCAAATAAATTCAAATTTTTTTGAACTTTTTTGCTATTTTTTTCGAATTTACTGTTCATAGGCATAAATTATTTTTGTTTTCCTTTGCCACGAGCTCCCGGAGTGTCCAACCAACACAAAAATGTGCACGCGCCTTGCGAACATGACTATCTTCGATCCCACCAAATTTCATATTTTTTTGATTTTTTTTGCTATTTTTTTCTGGATGGTCAAAGACTTTGACCGGACGGTAATGGCGGCAAAAGGGCATTTCTATAAGTGACACTAACGGCGGAGGGGCAAAACTGAGCATACCTGAAAATTAGGGGCAAAACTGAGTAGTGGGTTCGAGTTAGGGGCAGAACTGGAATTGGCCCTAAATCATTTCAACATGGCATTTAAGCAAATTAATCGAACAACACAATTAAACATTTTAAACATGGATGGAAGTTGCATATTATGAAACTAGATGAAATGCTAAGCATTTTACATATTAAGTTTGTTTAATTATGATGCATGGTTGTGAAGTTATTAAATGCATGATCTAGAGGGACTTTTCTATAAAACAGGAAATCCCTGGAATAATAGCTAAATGCAGAACTGGAGAAAAAATAAGACATGGGCCGAATCTGCTAGTCCAACAGTGGAAGAGGTGCTGGGGGCAGCTCACCAGGGTGGCCACTGGGCTGGCGCGAGCTGGGCCTGGAGGGGAAGTGGGCCGGTTGCTGGGCCTTGGAGTCCGAGTGTGGCCCACCAGGGCGATGGGGCGGCGTGGACGTCATCTTCGTCTCGCGCCGGCACGATCAGAGGGCCGGCAGCATGGCTTGCGGCGGTGGAGCTCCGGCGAGAGTGCTCGAGTACGGCGGGGTGACCGGAAACGGGCGGATCCGGCCCTGGGTATCTCGTCTCGGCGTCGGCGGGGATCACCGGCGACGGGCGGTGCTACATGGGCAGCGGTGGCTCCCTGCGAAGGAAGAGGCCGATGGGGCGGTTAGTGAGGGAGAGAGAGAGAGGAAGAGATAGGGAGGCGAGGGAGGCACTGGCCTGCTGGCTCCGGCGCAGGCGTGCGTCTCCGGCGGCTCCACTCGCCGGCGGTGGGCGGAGGCGATGTACGTCGGCGGGGGTGTGGGTTGCTCGGGGACGGGAGGAGCTCCTACGGGAGCGGTGGTGAGCTCGGGCCTAGATGGGCTTCCTAGGGCCTGATCTGGTCCTGGCGGGCCGCACGGGGAGGTGGGAGGTGGAGGCACGCTGGGAGGCGACGGGGGGCGCCCGGTGTGTCGGGGGGGGGGGCTGGCCATTAGCAGTGCGCCAAGTGGCGGCGGGGAGGTTGGCCGAGCGCGGAAATGGAGGAGGAGGGCGGCGGCTGGCTGCGGAAAACGAGGAGGGGGTAGGTAGGAGGCCAAAATGGCAAGGGGCATCTATTTATAGCAAGGTGGCTAGGGTTAGGGGGTTTTGCTCCGTTTCGGAGCCGTTCGATCGCCATCGGACGGTCCGGAGCAGAGGGGGTAGGTAGATGGGCTAGGTGGGTGATAACCCACAAGTATAGAGGATCAATTGTAGCCTCTTTCGATAAGTAAGAGTGTCAAACCCAACGAGGAGCTAAAGGTAGAACAAATATTCCCTCAAGTTCTATCGACCACCGATATAACTCTACGCACGCTTAACGTTCGCTTTACCTAAAACAAGTATGAAACTAGAAGTACTTTGTAGGTGTTTTTGATAGGTTTGCAAGATAATAAAGAGCACGTAAATAAAATCTAGGGGCTGTTTAGATAAAGAAGCAATAAAGTTAGTATAGCGAGTGTGGAAAAGTGGTGGTAGGAGTTGCGAAATTGTCCCTAAGCAATTGACTACTTTACTAGACCGATAGAAAGTTTTATGTGGGAGAGGCCCCTGCTAGCATGTCATACCTAACTTGGAATTCTATGCACTTATGATTGGAACTATTAGCAAGTATCCACAACTACTAACGTTCATTAAGGTAAAACCCAACCATAGCATTAAGATATATTGGTCCCCCTTCAATCCCGTATGCATCAATTTGTATGCTAGGTTGAAGCTTCTGTCACTCTTGCCCTCCAATACATAGTCCTATCAACATACAACTAACCCTATGGTGTGATCCACGCACGCGCTCATAGGATGGGCACCAAAGGACATCAACATAACCACAAGCAAACTAAACCAATCATAGCAATTCACCAATTACCGATAGGACAACGAAAATCTACTCAGACATCATAGGATGGCAACACATCATTGGATAATAATATGAAGCATAAAGCACCATGTTCAAGTACAGGGTACAGAGTGTTGCGGGAGAGTGGACCGCTGTAGACAGATGGGGGAAGGTGATGAAGATGTTGGTGAAGATGACGGAGGTGTTGGTATAGATCGCTGTCACACGATGATGGCCCCGGCGGCGTTCCGGCGCCACCAGGAGAGAGGGGGAGAGAGCCCCCTTCTTCTTCTTCTTCTTCCTTGACCTTCTCCCTAGATGGGAGAAGGGTTTCCCCTCTGGTCCATGGCCTCCATGGCGGCAGAGGGGCGAGAGCCCCTCCGAGATTGGATCTGTCTCTCTGTCTCTCTCTGTTTCTGCGTTTCCTGATTCTGCCCTTTCACCGTTTCTTAAATTCCCGGAGATCCGTAACTCCGATTGGGCTGAATTTTGGACATGATTTTTATCCGGATATTGGCTTTCTTGCGGCGAAATAAGGGCACCAACCGCCTTACGGTTGGCCACGAGGGCCCAGGGCGTGCCTGACCCCCTGGGACGCGCCCCCTGCCTCGTGGCCCCCTCGGGTATTGTCTCGCATTGATTCTTCTTCCCAAAAATCACGTATATTCCAAAAATATCTCCGTCAGTTTTTATCCCATTTGGACTCCGTTTGATGTGGATTTTCTATGAAACAAAAAACATGCAACAAACAGGATCTGGCACTGGGCACTGGATCAATATGTTAGTCCCAAAAATAGTATAAAAAGTTGCCAAAAGTATATGAAAGTTGTATAATATTGGCATGGAACAATAAAAAAATTATAGATACTACGAAGATGTATCAACATCCCCAAGCTTAATTCCTGCTCGTCCTCGAGTAGGTAAATGATAAAAAAGATAATTTTTGATGTTGAATGCTACCTAGCATAATCTTGATCATGCAATCTAATCATGGCATGAATATTAAGACACGAGTGATTCAAAGCAATAGTTTATCATTTGATATTAAGACAATAATACTTCAAGCATACTAATAAAGAAAACATGTATTTTCAAAATAACATGGCCAAAGAAAGTTATCCCTACAAAATCAGATGGTCTGGTTATGCTCCATCTTCACCACACAAAATATTCAAATCATGCACAACCCCGATGACAAGCCAAGTAATTGTTTTGTGGCACCCCGACTCAGAGAAACCGGAACGCCCCGTATTCCAGCCCAGAGATCGAGGAGAAGTCTCTGGAATACGGCACTGCTTGACATAGAACAAATTAGCTCTTATTACAAGAATAATAATACAAGGGTTTGATGTTATAAAGAAGCACATCAGCACGGGGACACTACGCCTGCGATACTACACTTGCTCTATGCTAGCAGCGAAACAACTCGTAGCAGCGGAACAACGATGAAGGTGGTGAACTCCACTCCGCAGGGACTCTGGCTGGGACACGATCTAGCTCGCACGCACGACAATCATCGACAAGAAATCAAGCAATCATGGCATCACCTGCAATCTGGCATGACACGCCAGGTCAGTACATTGAATGTACTTGCAAGCTCACAACAATCATAAACATCAAGGCAAGATAATAACATAGAATTTAACAGGTTAATTAAATTAACAACTATTATGATGAAACAACTACTAAACATGGTATGAGACTGATACAAAACCGATAAATCACCATCTCAGATCTCCATAATCATTTCTCTCTTGGCTAACCGACCAATCAATATACCATCTCGATCACCTCGTGATCCAAACTAAACGGTGATCATTCCGGCGATCACTACCACGACCAACACTTGGTCTCAACCGTGATCCTTCCGGCGATCACTACCATGACCAACACTTGGTCTCAACCGTGATCCTTCCGGCGATCACTACCATGACCAACACTTGGTCTCCAACATCATCATCAACATCCTGCCAATCTGTACTGCTCAACATATCAACATATAAATATATCTCCTGTAAGTCATTCCGTCATGTGAGTGTTGATCGAACGGTGTGACCTAGTACGAACCCATGCCCATGACCGAGGACGCGGCTATCGATAGATTTAAATACACACTCTGCAGAGGTAGCGCACTTTACCCACACCACGGAACCCATGGCCTCGCACTCTCATTCGGGTGGACCAACGGCTTTCCGACAAAACCGATCTACTGCCATGACACTCTCCCGGCCACTCCGACCAACACCCCTTTTGGGTTCAGTCCTGGGTGGCCCATGCCTACCAAAGGTCTTACGGCCACCGTCGTGGCCAAAACGTCCCTCACAGGGACCGTGCACATAACAACAACAACGGGCACACAAGGCTTATGTCCGCCTACCTGATCAGCGCAGTGCGCGCCCATAACCTTCCCTAGTTGGAGGCACCGGCGAGAGGCACGACAATAGACCGCATTAAGGCCTTCCCATAAAGGCAAATGTGGTTGCACTGGAAAAGCCCGGTTCGGTGGCACCTGACCAACTTAATGACAGAATTTATCCCCAAAATATAATAGTAATGACTGATACTCCAATATCATCTATCAACCTATAACCCAAGTCATGGACTATCCAACAATTTCTCCAAAGCTTAATATCATCATATCAAAATACTCCGAGGACAGTCTAACATTACTATCATGATGAATCCAAGAACGATAAGACTACTACTCAAATATCAAGAACTAACTATCCAACTATGATCCACATGCAAGCACCATTTCCATCATCATACTCCAAAACATAATATCATGTAGCATCATGATGAAACTAATACTAGCCACTAATAAACCAAAGGTAACATGATATCCAAAGTAATACTTCAAAATAATACCAGATACCATCATGAAAATAATCATAATAGCCACTAAGAATCCAAAGGCACATGTCATCCACATACTCATAAAAATGTAAGTCCTAGAACTCCAATCAATAGCATGGCGATAGCAAGATCAAAGCATTACTCCGAATTATGCCATGAACAAATCACAAGTAACTAGAACTATATTTTAAACAAGATTAAATAAAGAAACCATGTCACTGCATTGCAATCATGCTAATGGAGGGTGTGGCTTGCCTGGGGTGGAAGAAGTCACCGGGAAGAAGTGCGAGAAGCTCGCGGAAGGAATTGCCGGAAAATGCTCTCTCTCGGAGGTGGCGGATTAAGCGTAAGGGAAAAATGGTCATTTTCATAATGTCAAAACATCATTAAAATGTTACCAACAGAATGGGCTCGACGAAACGAAGAAGTGGGCTTTGGAATCACCTGATTTGGAGTTGGGAGTAAAAAGATATAAGGGTTTTTCTACCAGGGACCCATCTGTAAGAAAAATCTTTACATACCGGGCCTGGACAAAAAAACAGAAGGCGTCTTCTCAGGAAATACATTTTCCAGAGCGAAAAACGTACTTTTGGCCCGAAGAAGAACAAAGTATGCTTTCAGAAGGGGAAAGCGCACACGGGCAAATCCCGCGTCCCCTTATCCACGTCAGCGAGGGGGCGGGGCCGGGCCTTGTGTCGCTGACGTGTGGGTCCAGTGCGACGTCTCTCTCCTCCTGGCCTTCTCCTTCTTCTCCCCCGACGCGTGGCCGCTGCACAGAGGAGGACCGCCGGCGCTCGCCCGGTCAGCTCCGGCCACCTCCGGTGGAGCTCGGACCACTGGAGTGACCAGCACGAGGAGCCGCACCCGCCTGATGAGTCTTCCCATGTCGGAGAGCAGCGGAGCAGGCGGAACGGGGAGCCGCGGTGGAGGAGAGCTTCGGCCTCCGGGGAGTGCATGGCAAACGACCATGGGAGGAGTAGGAGAGGTGCTGGGGTGGCTCCGGGGTGAGGATGGAGGTCTCTGGTGGTGTAGATAGGGAGGGAGGAGCTCGGCGTTGAGCGAATTTAGGCCGAGGCCGAGGCAGGCACGACCTCCATGGGGAAGGGAAGGGAGGTGCTCGAGCTCCGGGGAATGCTCGGGGAGGATTCTAGGATGCGTGGGAGGCCAGTGGTGAGGAGAAACGGAGACGGGGTGGCCTTATATAGGCAGGGCGAGGGAGGTTGAGCTGGCGTCTCCGCGGACGCGTGCCCACGCTCGCGAGCTCAGAGGTAGGCGACGATGGAGGCACAGGGAGAAAGCTCACGGGGAAGAGGAGGCCAAAGGAGAAGCAGAGGAAGAAGCCGAGCGCCATTAAAACATGTCGGGGCACTGTGCTCCCGTGGGCGTTCGGTGGCGAGCGTCGGTGGGCGTTGGTGAGGAAACGGACGGAGGGGGAGAGGGGTCCAGGGGAACGGCGACGACATGGGCTAGCTGCTGGACACGCTCACGCGCGCGAAGGCGACGAGAGGAGGGGGTCCAGCACAAACATGCACTGGACGCGGCCACTGCACACAGAGCGCGTGCATAGGCACACCATTATCGCGGTCACCGTGTGCACTGGCATGTAGCGGGGAAGATGGGCTCGAACTTGTTGTCTATGGGTAAGTTCATCCAGGGTAGGTCTCAACTACAGTGGTAGATCGATGAAAACTGCCCTGGTTAAATGGTAATCACCCTCTGAAGTTTACTGCAGTAAACTTGGGTGAACACTTGTGATCAACAAGGATTTTACTGGTGCTAAAGAGTTTGTCTGGGTAATTAACTAAGGAATTACAATGATCCTGGAGGTTTTGAGGCATAATGGAGCACAAAATAACATAGTTGCTTTGTAACTCACATTATGTGTCCAGAATCAAGATTTGGATGATGCACTCACATGGAGTAACCACTTGAGGTAAAACTTGGCAGGGCTTAGTGATTTGGCCAGATAAAGGTCAGGTAAAAATTTCATACCAATTGGACAAGCCAAAGTGGTACTTGCTTCACAAGCATCTCCTCTGGAGAGAAACTTGTAAAAATTCTAGAGGAGTATTGGCTAGGTGAAATGGTGCCAAATTTGGTGGAGAGAAGTAATTTGGGTAGGGGAATGCTCTGGTAAATTTTCATTCAAAATGAAGCAATATAAAATATACTTGCTTCACAACCTGCAAATATTGACAGAATCAAAGATTTGATGTTGTGCTCACATAGATCAAGGGATGGATCTGAAATTTGGAGGAGGATACTTATATGAGCACATGAAGGAGTGTGCAAAATTTCAACTCATTTGGATAACCCTAGCTAGCACTTCCTTCACAAAGGCTTCCCTCAGACAGGAACTTTGAAAAATCACTGAGGAAGTTTGGCTAGGCAAGTAAAGTTGAATTTTGTCACATGCAATTATTTGGATAGGATAAGATGTACAAAAAGTTTGGGGTCAAATGGGCAAAGATAAATAGCACTTGCTTCACAATGTGCCATTTAGGATAGAATAGGAAATGAATTTATTGAGCATGATGAGAAATATGACCAATAATTTTTTTGCCATATTTGATGAAGATATGACCCAAACAATTTATAAGAATTATTTGGAGATTTTTGGGTGGACAGAAATATAGGTTGCTTCACAACCTAGGGCAGATAGGGTTATTCCTTTAATAGAAAAATGAATTTTCCCTAGAAAAAGGAATTAGGGTTTGGTCAAGGAGTGGAGTGACATGATCTTGGCAAGATTTTTGGGATGATGTGTCAGGACCCCGATTCCAAGTCACATCGATCTAGCCGGTAACACCTCATATCACTTTGCGGCCTCATGCACGGTATTCCCACGGGTGTCGCCTTACCATGGCCCGGGACCGTTTGCCCCTTTTGGCTCACGTATATGATAGTGTCGCTAGCATCCATATGACAGAGAACCTGGGCCGACATGGCTAGTCGTGAACCCAAAGCGGCACAGACCTATGGAGATAGGCAAACATGAATCACATCGAGCATGTCGGTCAACAGCGTGTGAATCCGGGCTGTAGCACTGGGCTAACAGGACTCTGGGGAACCCGGGCTGTAGCAGGCTAGGCAGGACTCCGGATGTCACCGCGTGACATTTCCCCGAAGGGACAGACATAGGAACGAAGTGAAACACATGCCGTCCAGTTAAGTGTCCTGAGCAGTAGTGCTGGGCTAGCAGGACTCCGGTGAACCGGGCTGTAGCGGACTACTATGTCTCGAGGAGCACTAGACTACATTTCCCCATAAGAGAGGCTGCCAAGGATAAACAACTAGATTGTCGGATCCCACAAATACCAAGCATTTCAATCATACACACAATATGCTCGATATGTGCAAATACAACATGGCATCACAACAAAACTCTACAACTCAAGTACTTTATTTAAAGGCTCCAGAGAGCCATACATAACATGTTCATACATGTAGGGGTCACATGACCCGACACTCAAGTCATACAAGCATACAAGCACATGCGGAAGCAAATAGTCTGAGTACAGACACTAGAAAGGAAGAAGGCTTGTCAAAGCCTGTCTATCTACATAAGGCCCTCCATGGCCAGGATCACCACCTGGGTGGCAAGTTACTCATCAACGTCGAGGTCTACATAAAACCCATCGGAGGGGGCAATGTTGTCGTCTAAAAACAATAATTAAAGCAAACATGAGTATAAAGGTACTCAACAAGTCTTACAACAGACCTACTATACATGCTCATTCTCAAGAAGGTGGTGGAGTTATTGCAGCAAGCCAGCTTTGACTCTTGGCTAAGCTATCCTACGAGACACCACTAGTAAAATAGTTTTCGCACACGAGTCCACTAATCACCAACACAATACTCCACCGGGGATCCTCCCTCGTCATCCTACGAGAGGGCCATCCTCGGTACTCACACTTATCTTGAGTCTTTTAGTAGTAACCATTAACTTGTCTATGAACTGTACAGGCAACCAAGTAGTCCTTTACCGCAGACACGGCTATTCGAATAGATGATGTTGACCCTGCAGGGGTGTACTTCTTCATACAGGCTCTCACCACTTACCGTCATTTACATGACATGTACTCGGCAACCTTCAAGCGGAAGCCCAACGAGGGTGTCGGCCACGGCCTACCTAAACACTCAAGTCTCTAGTCCAGGTTTATCGCCTATCCAGGTTCCATCCGCAGGGAGTCCGGCCGAGGTTTCCACATACGGCCCCAAACGATGTGAACAAGGTTCCTGAGACACCAAACGGGTGACTCGGTACACCATGCCACGGTGTATCTACCGCATCATAGCCCACCCCTAGGGTCAGCGCTACGCACGGCCGCCAACACATAACCTACAAACACCGGAAACTAATTGCAACTCCTGGACAGAGTAATAGGGTGATTAAGAAGCCGAGAGGGTCAATTAAGGATCCCAATGCATGGTAGTAGCTGATTCTTAAATCACACATACAGATCTCAGTTCTTAGGGACAGCCTCAATGAAACAACCCACCATGTACTCCTACATGGCCTCTCATCGATACCTTTACCAAATCATGTTCAACACATCCCTCACATTACCGACATAATCATTTCACTCTAGCCCATCACCCAGATGAACCAGACCTGACACAACTCTAAGCATAGCAGGCATAGCAAGGTAGGAAACACATACATGGCTCAATCAACTCCTACACATGCTAGTGGGTTTCATCTAGTTACTGTAGCAATGACAGGTCATGCAGAGGATAAGGGTTCAACTACCATAGCACACATCAGTTTGAAACGTTGTTGCCTTAATGGAGTAAGTGAGAGCAGGAGCAAGAACATGGGATTGTATCGATATGATCAATGGGGCTGCTTGCCTGATGGAGTGGTAGTAGGGTACTGCCCTTCAGTTGGATACTAGGAGATATCCTTGGAGGCAGAACCTACCACGAAAGACACCACAGAGTATAATCAACACATGGCAATATGCAACAATATGATGCATGCTATGACATGGCAAAATGAGGTGTCCTACCTAATGCAATGTGAAACAAGTTGAAATGGGTCCATTTGAATCAAAGATTCAAATGGAAGCTTAAGTTCTTATGCATAATAAGTGTATTAACTTGTTTCACATAAACAGCAAGGTTAAAGTGTTTTGTCATGCATGAAACCATTACATATGGAAAGATTGAATTTTTATGATCATTTTTCATATATAATTTGTTGGATTTGGAGCTATGGTTGATTTTCTATGATTTTTAGAAGTTTTGGCTATTTTCTGGAATTTCCTATATAAGAGTAAATCCAGAAAATAAATAATTGCGTCAGCACTGTGTCACTGTGACTTCAGCGAGTCAAAGGCGCCAGCCCAGGTCAAACCTGGCTGGTGGGACCCACACGTCAGTGAAACAACTAATTAACTGGGTTAATTTAATACTAACTAAACTGTCAGTGGGGCCTGGGCCCGCATGTCAGTGACCTATTGGGTTAACTAATAGTTGATTAGTGCTAAGCTAAAATTAGCAGGGCTCTGGGCCAACCTGTCATTGACCCAGGGGAGTTAAACCCCAGGTCAAATGAGGTCAACTCACCGGCGGTTTGATGCCGGCGACGACATACGCGGCGGAGGGGCTCGGGTTTGCATCTCCGGCGACCAAACGGGCGACCGAGACCATCTACGGGGAGCTGGAAGTGAGCCGCGTCGTTTGGTGGTGGAAGTGGAGCTCGGGGAGGCTGGGAACGACGCCGGCGACGACCTTGGCGGTCGTCGGAGCTCGGGTGAGCTCGGGCTCTTTGCTGCAGTGGCCTAGGCAGGGCGGCGCTAGCATCTACGGCTCCTACGCGATGCGGGGAGTGCGTTGGACACAAGCCCGGGACCATATGGTCACCGGAGCATGACCGACGACGACGCGGGCGGCAACGCGTGCGGGCGAGCTTCGTGCAGTCGATGCAGGGGACGACAGCGAGAACGGAGAGGATGGGAATGTAGCTGAGCTCACAGCGGTTGCGACGATCTAAACGCGAGGTCGGGGACGAGCTGGAGCAGTGGTGACGGCAAAAGGGATCTCCGGCGGCGATCAGCGAAGACGAGGACGAGGCGGTAACTCCAGGGCGAGCGAGCGCTCGGGGCCCGGTCTGCTCGACGGAGAGGAGGGCGGCGGAGCTCCTGGACACAGTGGCGTGGCATGGAGACGAAGGAGAGCACGGCTATGGCGATGGTGCGGCTACGGCAGCGTCGGCCATCATGGGAGAGAGCGAGGGAGAGAGGCAGGGGCACGTGTGAGGTGTCCACGGGGTCGGGGCGGTGCCGTAGAGGCGCTTTGAGGCGTCGCACTGGCACGGGCGACGACAGGCAGGCAGGGAGGTGGCGTGGCGAGCGCGGCGGCGTCGCGGTGTCCCTCCTCTGCCTACTAGCAGAGGTAGGTGATGACTGGCACAGGCCATATGGGCCGGGCCAGCCAGGTAAGTGGCCTCTGGCCTTTCTCTCTCTCTCTTTTCTGATTTGTTTCTGTTTTCTAATTTTCTGCAACTGTTGGGCTTTATTAAAAATACTAAAACATTTCCAGAAATCCTGAAAATAATTGTGGGCTCTGTTGGGATTATTCCTAACAGCCCACACTTATTTCCAGAATTATTTGAGCATTTAAAATATTTTATAGCATTTAAATGCCCAAATGCAAATACTATATGGATTAAGCCAATGACCTTAAGATGTTCTAGAAAAATGTGCACCATTTTTGTCAAAGGTTTTAACCCAAAACAAAAAGGGTGGACTTTTTAGAAGGGCATTTCAGGTTCATTGAAAATGTTTTTAGTAAACCCTAGTTGTTCCAGGGGGGGTGCTGGGGGTTCTATCATCCCCATTTCATCTTTCTGGGAAATTTAAACATGATGCAAGCACTCTAATGCATGAACTAGCTAGGGTGTGACATGATGAGCCACTTGGGAGGGGAAATGAAGATGATTTGCCAGGTGACGAGGCCACATAACCACTTCAAAAAGAAAAACAGAGCAAAAACCAATTAAATCAAAAGAAAAAGAAAAGGGCCAAAATCCAGGCTGTTACATGTTTCATACTTTTGACGTTCTCAAACCTTTTCAACTTTCACGCAATACATGAGCGTGAACCATGGACATAGCACTATAGGTGGAATAGAATATGATGGTGGAGGTTGTGTGGAGAAGACAAAAGGGAGAAAGTCTCACATCGACGCGGCTAATCAACGGGCTATGGAGATGTCCATCAATTGATGTCAATGCGAGGAGTAGGGATTGCCATGCAACGGATGCACTAAGAGCTATAAGTGTATGAAAGCTCAAACTGAAACTAAGCATCCAACTTGCTTGCTCATGAAGACCTAGGGCATTTGAGTAATCCCATCGTTGGGATATACAAGCCAAGTTCTATAATGAAAATTCCCACTAGTATATAAAAGTGATAACTCAAGAGACTCACTATATGAAAAACATGGTGCTACTCTGAAGCACAAGTGTGGTAAAAGGATAGTAACATTGTCCCTTCTCTCTTTTCTCTCATTTTTTTATTTTTTCTCTTTTTTTCTCTTTTTTGTAGGCTTCTTTGGCCTCTCTTTTTTTTTGGGGGGCCTTCTTTTGATAACCTCACATGGGACAATGTTCTAATAATGATGATCATCACACTTTTATTTACTTACAACTCAATATTACAACTCGATACTAGAACAAAGATATGACTCTATATGAATGCCTCCGACGGTGTACCAGGATGTGCAATGATCTATCGTAGCAATGACATCAAAAAACGGACGGGCCATGAAAACATCATGCTAGCTATCTTACGATCATGCAAAGCAATATGACAATAAATGCTCAAGTCATGTATATGATGATGATGGAAGTTGCATGGCAATATATCTCGGAATGGCTATGGAAATGCCATAATAGGTAGGTATGGTGGCTGTTTTGAGGAAGATATAAGAAGGCTTATGTGTGATAGAGCGTATCGTACCTGTTGGAAATATGCCCTAGAGGCAATAATAAATTAGTTATTATTATATTTCCTTGTTCATGATAATCGTTTATTATCCATGCTAGAATTGTATTGATAGGAAACTCAGATACATGTGTGGATACATAGACAACACCATGTCCCTAGTAAGCCTCTAGTTGACTAGCTCGTTGATCAATAGATGGTTACGGTTTCCTGACCATGGACATTGGATGTCATTGATAATGGGATCACATCATTAGGAGAATGATGTGATGGACAAAGACCCAATCCTAAGCCTAGCACAAGATCACGAAGTTCGTATGCTAAAGCTTTTCTAATTTCAAGTATCATTTCCTTAGACCATGAGATTGTGCAACTCCCGGATACCGTAGGAGTGCTTTGGGTGTGCCAAACGTCACAACGTAACTGGGTGGCTATAAAGGCACACTACAGGTATCTCCGAAAGTGTCTATTGGGTTGGCACGAATCGAGGCTGGGATTTGTCACTCCATGTAAACGGAGAGGTATCTCTGGGCCCACTCGGTAGGACATCATCATAATGTGCACAATGTGATCAAGGAGTTGATCATGGGATGATGTGTTACGAAACGAGTAAAGAGACTTGCCGGTAACGAGATTGAACAAGGTATCAGGATACCGACGATCGAATCTCGGGCAAGTATCGTACCGCTAGACAAAGGGAATTGTATACGGGATTGATTAAGTCCTTGACATCGTGGTTCATCCGATGAGATCATCGTGGAACATGTGGGAGCCAACATGGGTATCCAGATCCCGCTGTTGGTTATTGAACGGAGAGTCATCTCGGTCATGTCTGCATGTCTCCCGGGTCTACACACTTAAGGTTCGGTGACGCTAGGGTTATAGAGATATTAGTATGCGGTAACCCGAAAGTTGTTCGGAGTCCCGGATGAGATCCCGGACGTCATGAGGAGTTCCGGAATGGTCCGGAGGTAAAGATTTATATATGGGAAGTCTTGTTTTGGTCGCCGGAAAAGTTTCGCGCATTATCGGTATTGTACCGGGAGTGCCGAAAGGGGTCCGGGGGTCCACCAAGGGGGTCCACCTGCCCCGGGGGGCCACATGGGCTGTAGGGGTGTGCACCTTGGCCTATATGGGCCAAGGGCACCAGCCCCAAGAGGCCCATGCGCAAAGAGATAAGGGAAAGAAAGAGTCCTAAAGGGGGAAGGCACCTCCTAGGTGCCTTGGGGAGGATGGACTCCTCCCTGGCCGCACCCTTCCTTGGAGGAAGGGCCAAGGCTGCGCCCCCCCTCTCCCTTGGCCCTATATATAGTGGGGGAAGGGAGGGCAGCCGCACCTAAGCCCTGGCGCCTCCCTCTCCCTCCCATGACACATCTCCCTCCTCCCGCAGCGCTTGGCGAAGCCCTGTTGGAATCCTGCTACTTCCACCACCACGCCGTCGTGCTGCTGGATCTCCATCAACCTCTCCTTCCCCCTTGCTGGATCAAGAAGGAGGAGACGTCGCTGCTCCATACGTGTGTTTGAACGCGGAGGTGCCGTCCGTTCGGCGCTAGGATCATCGGTGATTTGGATCACGACGAGTACGACTCCATCAACCCCGTTCTCTTGAACGCTTCCGTGCACGATCTACAAGGGTATGTAGATCCACTCCTCCCTCGTTGCTAGATGACTTCATAGATAGATCTTGGTGACAGTAGGAAAATTTTGAATTTATGCTACGTTCCCCATCAGTACCATGGGGTTTGGATGCACCGACGAAGTTTGCACCAACTCTTGAGGTGAGAAAGGGCAATGCACGGTACCAAAGAAGCTAGTAATGATGGAAGGTTGAGAGTGCGTATAATCCATGGACTCAATATTAGTCATAAAGAACTCACATACTTATTGCAAAAATCTATTAGTCATCGAAAAAAGTACTACGCGCATGCTCCTAGGGGGATAGATTGGTAGGAAAAGACCATCGCTCATCCCTGACCGCCACTCATAAGGAAGACAATCAATAAATACCTCATGCTCCAACTTCGTTACATAACGGTTCACCATACGTGCATGCTACGAGAATCACAAACTTCAACACAACTATTTCTACAATCCACAACTACCCACTAGCATGACTCTAATATCACCATCTTTATATCGCAAAACTATTGCAAGGAATCAAACATATCATATTCAGTGATCTACAAGTTTTATGTAGAATTTTATGACTAGCCATGTGAATGACCAATTCCTATCATCTCTCTAGATAGATATAAGTGAAGCAAGAGAGTTTAATTATTTCTATAAAAGATATGCCCACGCTCTAACAAATATAAGTGAAGCAAAAGAGCATTCTACAAATGGCGGTTTTCTATGTGAAGAGAAACAGGCAATCCAAACTTCAAATGATATAAGTGAAGCACATGAAGCATTCTATAAAGCTATACTCAAAAGATATAAGTGAAGTGCAAAGAGCATTCTATAAATCAACCAAGGACTATCTCATACCAGCATGGTGCATCAAAGAAAAGTGAAAACTAAATGCAAAAGATGCTCCAAGATTTACGCATATCATGTGATGAATAAAAATATAGCTCCAAGTAAAATTACTGATGATTGTTAGAAGAAAGAGGGGATGCCTTCTGGGGCATCCCCAAGCTTGGTTGCTTGGGAGTCCTTGAATATTTCCTTGGTGTGCCTCGGGCATCCCCAAGCTTAGGCTCTTACCACTCCTTATTCCTTCATCCATCGTGATCTCTCCCAAAACTTGAAAGCTTCAATCACACAAAACTTAACGGAAAGTTCGGTAAGATCCGTTAGTATTATAAAGCAAATCACTACTCTAAGTACTATTGCAAACCAATTCATATTTTTGTTTTTTCATTGTATCTACTATAATATAACTTTTCCATGGCTTAATCCACTGATAGAAATTGATAGTTTCATCAAAACAAGCAAACTATGCATCAAAAACAGAATCTGTCTTAAACAGGACACTCTGTAGTAATCTGAAGATTCACCATACTTATGGTACTCCAAAAATTCCTAAAAACTTGGGAAAATAAAAAATTTGTATATAAAGACAGTGCAAAAAGTTTCAGAACCGTTTGATGTTCCAGTAAAAAATGTAAAATCACGCACTACAGCCAAAATTTCTGTTCTACACCGCACAAACCAACAAGCAACGTAAACATCCTAAAGGCAAATCTTGGCACATTATTTTTATAATACAATGGAATTGTATAAGGGGATAATTACTTTTGTTGAGAAGTTTCTGTAATCAAGATTCACACAGTTTCCGTGAGCATGAACAAAGTTCAAGGAGCTCCCCCACTTCAAGAATGCTTGTCTCTCTCACTTTCACTTTCCTTTTTGAAAAGTTTTGGGTTACCCTATTTATTTTTTTGTTTTTAAACTATATAAAAGCACTCAACAGAAATAAATGACTCTCTAAAACTTCTGGGTTGTCTCCCTGGTAGCGCTTTCTTTAAATCCATTAAGCTAGGCATAAGGTGCTCAAGTAATGAATCCGCCCGGATCCCAAGGTATATCAAAGCCAATTTTAATTAACAATGATTTGTGATTTAGTAGTGAGAACAAAGCAACACATATCATGTAATGATGAAGTCTAACTCTCTTCCTATGCATCGGCATGTCATAAAAGAACAATTCATGCACACATAGTAAAGGCCAATCCATAGTATAAACAGTTTCTTGCAATTTTATCATATTGGAAACATGGAGAGGAGGTGATGTAGTTCCTATCTTATAATAATTGCAAGTAGGAGCAGCAAGCACATGCATATTATATCTATCAAAATCATCATGTGTAGTAGTGAAATGCAACCTACCAATATAATCCTTAATAAGGACAAACTTCTCCGATATAGTGTAGTCGGGAGAATTC